>NC_052324.1:36533151-36810651 GCF_016432855.1 Salvelinus namaycush | reverse complement strand
TCTTGCTTACAGAGTCGAGATGAACCCTTTAAACCCTTTACTACAGATTGAAGTGGAACCTACATCAGACGTGAGTCCACCCTCTAATGAAATTGTGGGATTTGTTTCTGAATAGAACCTGTGTAGCATTCGTCATTTTTGTTATAGTTTGGCATGCTGATGCTCCAGATGGCAATCCTCTGCAACCACACAACAAGGCTGTCCATTTTCACCCTTTCAATTTCCTTTAATTGGATTTTATTAGAATATAATGTAATAATTGCACAGTAGAGCCCAGAGGATAGAGGATAACACATTAAATAAGTATACAACTAGTTTGTCTAATTATCTGTTCTCTTTCGCCACAGAACCCATAGCATCAATAATTAGAACTCATGGCTCAATCCGGGGGAATAGAGATTGGTGGAGGTCAACATGTGATGTCATTGTATGCAGATTACATTTTAGTTAATTTATCTGAACCAGAACATTCTCTGTCATTTATTTTACTACTGTTGGATACATATGGTGCTGTATCAGGATTCAGAGTGAAATAATGTCCATTTCTAATCAGGACTTCTCAAGCTTTGAAAGTAAATTTAAATGGAAATGGACAAAGACATATATGAAATACCTCTGTGTACTAATACCATGCCATCTTTAGGAAGCATATAAAATCAATTACTCTTGAAAGGAGACTTCGGGGTTTTGGCATTGAGGCCCTTTATCTACTTCCCCAGAGTCAGATGAACTTGTGGATACCATTTTTATGTATCTGTGTCCAGTATAAAGGAGGTTAGAAGTAGTTTCGCAAACTAATGCTAACTAGCGTTAGCGCACTGACTGGTAGTCTATGGTATCTACTAGCATGCTAGTAGAGAAAGGGCCTTATTGCCAAAATCCCGAAGTATCCCTTTAATAGATAAGATTTAATCTAATATTTAGAGATGAAGATCTCTCACCATTTTTATGTTAGGTAGGGTCAACATTTTCCAAATTAATATATTACCAAGGTTGATGTATTTATTCCAGGCCTTGCCAGTTTCAAATCCATCGAACTTTTTAAATAACATGAATGGCCTGTTCTCCAACTTTATTTGGACTGGAAAGACCTCAAGAGTCAAATGGACTGTTTTCCACTTCCCCTATAAAGCTGACTGTTTTCCACTTCCCCTATAAAGCTGACCGTTTTCCACTTCCCCTATGAAGCTGACTGTTTTCCACTTCCCCTATAAAGCTGACTGTTTTCCACTTCCCCTATGAAGCTGACTGTTTTCCACTTCCCCTATAAAGCTGACTGTTTTCCACTTCCCCTATAAAGCTGACTGTTTACCACTTCCCCTATAAAGCTGCCTATTTTCCACTTCCCCTATAAAGCTGCCTGTTTTCCACTTCCCCTATAAATCTGACTGTTTTCCACTTCCCCTATAAAGCTGACTGTTTTCCACTTCCCCTATGAAGCTGACTGTTTTCCACTTCAAATCAAATCAAGTTTATTTTATATAGCCCTTCGTACATCAGCTAATATCTCGAAGTGCTGTACAGAAACCCAGCCTAAAACCCCAAACAGCAAGCAATGCAGGTGTAGAAGCACGGTGGCTAGGAAAAACTCCCTAGAAAGGCCAAAACCTAGGAAGAAACCTAGAGAGGAACCAGGCTATGAGGGGTGGCCAGTCCTCTTCTGGCTGTGCCGGGTGGAGATTATAACAGAACATGGCCAAGATGTTCAAAATGTTCATAAGTGACAAGCATGGTCAAATAATAATCAGGAATAAATGTCAGTTGGCTTTTCATAGCCGATCATTAAGAGTTGAAAACAGCAGGTCTGGGACAGGTAGGGGTTCCATAACCGCAGGCAGAACAGTTGAAACTGGAATAGCAGCAAGGCCAGGTGGACTGGGGACAGCAAGGAGTCATCATGCCCGGTAGTCCTGACGTATGGTCCTAGGGCTCAGGTCCTCCGAGAGAGAGAAAGAAAGAGAGAAGGAGAGAATTAGAGAGAGCCAAGATTTTCAAAATGTTCATAAATGACAAGCATGGTCAAATAATAATCAGGAATAAATGTCAGTTGGCTTTTCATAGCCGATCATTAAGAGTTGAAAGCAGCAGGTCTGGGACAGGTAGGGGTTCCATAACCGCAGGCAGAACAGTTGAAACTGGAACAGCAGCAAGGCCAGGTGGACTGGGGACAGCAAGGAGTCATCATGCCCGGTAGTCCTGACGTATGGTCCTAGGGCTCAGGTTCTCCGAGAGAGAGAAAGAAAGAGAGAAGGAGAGAATTAGAGAGAGCATACTTAAATTCACACAGGACACTGGATAAGACAGGAGAAGTACTCCAGATATAACCAACTGACCCTAGCCCCCCGACACATAAACTACTGCAGCATAAATACTGGAGGCTGAGACAGGAGGGGTCAGGAGACACTGTGGCCCCATCCGATGATACCCCCGGACAGGGCCAAACAGGAAGGATATAACCCCACCCACTTTGCCAAAGCACAGCCCCTGCACCACTAGAGGGATATCTTCAACCACCAACTTACAATCCTGAGACAAGGCCGAGTATAGCCCACAAAGATCTCCACCACAGCACAAACCAAGGGGGGGCGCCAACCCAGACAGGAAGATCACGTCAGTAACTCAACCCACTCAAGTGACGCACCCCTCCTAGGGACGGCATGAAAGAGCACCAGTAAGCCAGTGACTCAGCCCCTGTAATAGGGTTAGAGGCAGAGAATCCCAGTGGAGAGAGGGGAACCGGCCAGGCACTTCCCCTATAAAGCTGACTGTTTTCCACTTCCCCTATAAAGCTGACTGTTTTCCACTTCCCCTATAAAGCTGACTGTTTTCCACTTCCCCTATAAAGCGGACTGTTTTCCACTTCCCCTATAAAGCTGCCTGTTTTCCACTTCCCCTATAAAGCGGACTGTTTTCCACTTCCCCTATAAAGCGGACTGTTTTCCACTTCCCCTATAAAGCTGCCTGTTTTCCACTTCCCCTATAAAGCTGACCGTTTTCCACTTCCCCTATGAATCTGACTGTTTTCCACTTCCCCTATAAAGCTGACTGTTTTCCACTTCCCCTATGAAGCTGACTGTTTTCCACTTCCCCTATGAAGCTGACTGTTTTCCACTTCCCCTATGAAGCTGACTGTTTTCCACTTCCCCTATAAAGCTGCCTGTTTTCCACTTCCCCTATAAAGCTGCCTGTTTTCCACTTCCCCTATAAAGCTGCCTGTTTTCCACTTCCCCTATGAAGCTGACTGTTTTCCACTTCCCCTATAAAGCTGACTGTTTTCCACTTCCCCTATAAAGCGGACTGTTTTCCACTTCCCCTATAAATCTGACTGTTTTCCACTTCCCCTATAAATCTGACTGTTTTCCACTTCCCCTATAAAGCTGACTGTTTTCCACTTCCCCTATAAAGCTGACTGTTTTCCACTTCCCCTATGAAGCTGACTGTTTTCCACTTCCCCTATGAAGCTGACTGTTTTCCACTTCCCCTATGAAGCTGACTGTTTTCCACTTCCCCTATAAAGCTGCCTGTTTTCCACTTCCCCTATAAATCTGCCTGTTTTCCACTTCCCCTATAAATCTGACTGTTTTCCACTTCCCCTATAAAGCTGACTGTTTTCCACTTCCCCTATAAAGCTGACTGTTTTCCACTTCCCCTATGAAGCTGACTGTTTTCCACTTCCCCTATGAAGCTGACTGTTTTCCACTTCCCCTATGAAGCTGCCTGTTTTCCACTTCCCCTATAAAGCTGCCTGTTTTCCACTTCCCCTATAAAGCTGACTGTTTTCCACTTCCCCTATGAAGCTGACTGTTTTCCACTTCCCCTATGAAGCTGACCGTTTTCCACTTCCCCTATAAAGCTGCCTGTTTTCCACTTCCCCTATAAAGCTGACTGTTTTCCACTTCCCCTATAAAGCTGACTGTTTTCCACTTCCCCTATAAAGCTGACTGTTTTCCACTTCCCCTATAAAGCTGACTGTTTTCCACTTCCCCTATAAAGCTGACTGTTTTCCACTTCCCCTATAAAGCTGGAGGTCTTGAACTACCTCATATAACGATGTATGACTGAGCTATTTTTTATTTCGTTTTATTTTTTTTAGTAATTACATATATATACTGTATATGTTGTTTTTTCCCTCCCTTTTTTCCCTCAATTTTGTGGTATCCAATTGGTAGTTACAGATTTCTTTCAATTCTTACAACCTAAGGCATCTAGCATAGAAACAATACTGAAAGAAGCTGCCACGACAAAGAAGTTGATTGCCAAAGTTATATCAAGGTGGTTTGAAGCTTTACCTGCTGGTTCAGAACCTATAAGGAAACTGGGAAACTGATCTAAAGGAAGAAATTGAGGAGAACCATTGGTCACAGAGATGTGGACATGTTCGTACCTGCTCCTATAATATATGTAAGATCATTTGTAGGACTTACTACACTCCTGCCAGCATGCATGTATTGCAGGCAGAAATGTCTCATCTCTGTTGGAGATGCAAAAAGCACAAAGGAACCCTATTACACATGCTGTGGTCCTGTAACAAACTGACACCATTCTGCCATAACATATGTGCTATCATTTCATTGTGTCTAGGAATTTATATCCATCCATCTCCACGATTATGTTTCTTGGGAAATGTAAATATTGGTGATCAATATCAGAGAACGTTTTGTAATCTAATTGCTGCAACAACAAAAAATTATAGCCATCAATTGGAAAGCTTCATATCCACCCTGAATAACAAACTGCAGGATTGAACGATCTAGCTACATCCCGTTAGACCCAACAGAACATCCAACATAAACCAGACATCCCGTTAGACCCTACTGTCACGATCGTCTTCTTGAGAGAGAGTGGACCAAGGCGCAGCGTGTGCAAAATACATCTCTTTTATTTTAGAGAAGGAAAAAAACACGTAACGAACACAATTACAAAACGAAACAAAACATCAAACGATCGTGAAGCTAAAGACGTAAGTGCAATAACAAGCTACAAACGTACAACATAGACAACACCCCACAAAAGCCTACTGCCTATGGCTGCCTTAAATATGGCTCCCAATCAGAGACAATGAATGACAGCTGTCTCTGATTGAGAACCAATCTAGGCAGCCATAGACATAACTAGACAACACTACTCTACTCTGCCCCATACACATACAACACCCCTAGACATTACAAAACACATACCTTCCCCATGTCACACCCTGACCTAACTAAAAAACATAAAGAAAACAAAGAATACTAAGGCCAGGGCGTGACAGTACCCCCCCCCAAAGGTGCGGACTCCGACCGCACAACCTGAAATAGAAAGGGGAGGGTCCGGGGTGGGCCCCATCATGGCGGCGGCTCGGGTGCTGGACGTGGCCCCCACTCCACCATTGTCAATACCCGCTTTGGTAGCCTCCTCCAAATGGCCACCCTCCAAATTAACCTCACCGGACTAAGGGGCAGCACCAGACTAAGGGGCAGCACCGGACTAAGGGGCAGCACCGGACTGAGGGGCAATACCGGAATGAGGGGCAACACCAGAATGAGGGACAACACCAGAATGAGGGGCAACACCAGAATGAGGGGCAACTCCGAAGTGAAGTGCAGCTCCGGACTGAGGGGCAGCACCGGACTGAGGGGCAGCACCGGACTGGATGGCGGATCCTGGCTGGCTGGCTCTGGCGGATCCTGGCTGGCTGGCGGCTCTGGCGGATCCTGGCTGGCTGGCGGCTCTGGCGGATCCTGGCTGGCTGGCGGCTCTGGCGGATCCTGGCTGGCTGGCTCTGACGGATCCTGGCTGGCTGGCTCTGGCGGATCCTGGCTGGCTGGCTCTGGCGGATCCTGGCTGGATGACGGCTCTGGCTGGTCATGGCTGGATGACGGCTCTGGCTGGTCATGGCTGGATGACGGCTCTGGCGGGTCATGGCTGGATGACGGCTCTGGCTGGTCATGGCTGGATGACGGCTCTGGCTGGTCATGGCTGGATGACGGCTCTGGCTGGTCATGGCTGGATGACGGCTCTGGCGGGTCATGGCTGGATGACGGCTCTGGCGGGTCATGGCTGGATGACGGCTCTGGCTGGTCATGGCTGGATGACGGCTCTGGCTGGTCATGGCTGGATGACGGCTCTGGCTGGTCATGGCTGGATGACGGCTCTGGCGGGTCATGGCTGGATGACGGCTCTGGCGGGTCATGGCTGGATGACGGCTCTGGCTGGTCATGGCTGGATGACGGCTCTGGCTGGTCATGGCTGGATGACGGCTCTGGCTGGTCATGGCTGCATGACGGCTCTGGCTGGTCATGGCTGGATGACGGCTCTGGCTGGTCATGGCTGGATGACGGCTCTGGCTGGTCATGGCTGGATGACGGCTCTGGCTGGTCATGGCTGGATGACGGCTCTGGCTGGTCATGGCTGGATGACGGCTCTGGCTGGTCATGGCTGGATGACGGCTCTGGCTGGTCATGGCTGGATGAAGGCTCTGGCTGGTCATGGCTGGATGAAGGCTCTGGCTGATCCTGTCTGGCGGAAGGCTCTGGCTGATCCTGTCTGGCGGAAGGCTCTGGCTGATCCTGTCTGGCGGAAGGCTCTGGCTGATCCTGTCTGGCGGAAGGCTCTGGCTGATCCTGTCTGGCGGAAGGCTCTGGCTGATCCTGTCTGGCGGAAGGCTTTGGCTGATCCTGTCTGGCGGAAGGCTCTGGCGGCTCCTGTCTGGCGGACGGCTCTAGCGGCTCCTGTCTGGCGGACGGCTCTAGCGGCTCCTGTCTGGCGGACGGCTCTAGCGGCTCCTGTCTGGCGGACGGCTCTGAAGGCTCATGGCAGACGGGCGGCTTTGCAGGCTCATGGCAGACGGGCGGCTTTGAAGGCTCAGTACAGACGGGCAGTTCATGCGGCACTTGGCAGACGGACAGTTCAGACGGCGTTGGGCAGACGGGCAGTTCAGGCGCCGTTGGGCAGACGGGCAGTTCAGGCGCCGTTGGGCAGACGGGCAGTTCAGACGGCGTTGGGCAGACGGGCAGTTCAGGCGCCGTTGGGCAGACGGCAGACTCTGGCCGGCTGAGACGCACTGTAGGCCTGGTGCGTGGTACCGGAACTGGAGGTACCGGGCTAAAGACACGCACCTTCAGGCTAGTGCGGGGAGTAGCAACAGGGCACACTGGACTCTCAAGGCGTACTATAGGCCTGGTGCGTGGTACCGGCACTGGTGGTACCGGGCTGAGGGCACGCACATCAGGGCGAGTACGGGGAGAAGGAACAGTGCGTACAGGGCTCTGGAGACGCACATGAGGCTTGGTGCGTGGTGCCGGAACTGGTGGTACCGGACTGGAGACACGCACCTCAAGGCTAGTGCGGGGAGCAGGAACAGGGCACACTGAGTTCTCAAGGCGCACTATAGGACTAGTGCGTGGTACCGGGACTGGTGGTACCGGGCTGAGGGCACGCACCTCAGGACGAGTGCGGGGAGAAAGATCAGTGCGTACAGGGCTCTGGAGACGCACATGAGGCTTGGTGCGTGGGGCCGGAACTGGAGGCACTGGGCTGGATACACGCACCACAGGGAGAGTGCGTGGAGGAGGAACAGGGCTCTGGAGACGCACAGGAGGCTTTGTGCGTGCTGTAGGCACTGTCTTAACCAGACAGCTAGCACGCACCTCAGGACGAGTATGGAGAGCTGTTCCCGGTGACATTAACTCACCAACACGTTCATTCGGACGGATGCCGTGCCTCATGCACCAAACCAGTACATCCCTCATAACTCTCTCCTCCAATTTCTCCATTAACTCCTTTACTGTCTCTGCGTCGCTCACCTCCAAATCCGCCCTCACCGGCTCCCTACGGTAAGCAGGAGGAGTTGGCTCACGTCTCCCGACTGACCCAACTAAACTACCCGAGAGCCCCCCCCCCCAAGAAATTTTTGGGTTTGACTTACGGGCTTCCAGCCTTGTTTCCGTGCTGCCTCCTCATATCGCCGCCTCTCTGCTTTCGCTGCCTCCAGCTCAGCTTTGGGGCGGCGATATTCTCCTGGTTGAGCCCAGGGTCCCTTTCCGTCCAATATATCCTCCCAAGTCCACGAGTCCTGGTTCCTCTCACGCTGCTTGATCCATGGTTGGTGGGGTGTTCTGTCACGATCGTCTTCGTGAGAGAGAGAGGACCAAGGCGCAGCGTGTGCAAAATACATCTCTTTATTTTGGAAGAGAGAAAAAACACGAAACGAACACTATACACAAACTCACAAAACAACAAACGACCGTGAAGCTAAAGACGTAAGTGCAATAACAAGCTACAAACGTACAACATAGACAACACCCCACAAAAGCCTACTGCCTATGGCTGCCTTAAATATGGCTCCCAATCAGAGACAATGAATGACAGCTGTCTCTGATTGAGAACCAATCTAGGCAGCCATAGACATAACTAGACAACACTACTCTACTCTGCCCCATACACATACAACACCCCTAGACATTACAAAACACATACCTTCCCCATGTCACACCCTGACCTAACTAAAAAACATAAAGAAAACAAAGAATACTAAGGCCAGGGCGTGACACCTACAGAACATCCAACATAAACCAGACATCCCGTTAGACCCTACAGAACATCCAACATAAACCAGACATCCCGTTAGACCCTACAGAACATCCAACATAAACCAGGCATCCCGTTAGACCCTACAGAACATCCAACATAAACCAGACATCCCGTTAGACCCTACAGAACATCCAACATAAACCAGGCATCCCGTTAGACCCTACAGAACATCCAACATAAACCAGACATCCCGTTAGACCCTACAGAACATCCAACATAAACCAGACATCCCATTAGACTCAACAGAACATCCAACATAAACCAGACATCCCGTTAGACCCTACAGAACATCCAACATAAACCAGACATCCCGTTAGACCCTACAGAACATCCAACATAAACCAGACATCCCATTAGACTCAACAGAACATCCAACATAAACCAGACATCCCATTAGACTCAACAGAACATCCAACATAAACCAGACATATTTGACAGAATTTGTAAATTGTATGTTGACCATCATCGAGAATATTTTGTATAGTGGGTGTTTTGTTGTTGTTGTTGTGTTTTTGTGTTGTAGGAAAAAACAAACAAAAAAAAAAACACTTATTGTGGACCTGGATTGAAAGGAGTTTCACTCTTCCTCTCCTCTTCATCTCCTCTTCATCTTCCTCTCATCTTCCTCCCCTCTTCATCTTCCTCTCCTGTTCCTCTCCTCATCTTCCTCTCCTCCTCATCTTCCTCTCTTCTTGATCTTCCACTTCATCTTCCTCTCCTCTTCATGTTCTTCTCCTCTTTATCTTCCTCTCCTGAACAGAACGATGAGGTGGAGGATTCGGAGGATGAGTTTGAGGAGATGAACCTGTCTCTGCTGTCGGCCCGTAACTTCCCCCGCAAGGCCAGCCAGACATCCATCTTCCTCCAGGAGTGGGACATCCCCTTCAAACAGCTGGAGATAGGAGAACTCATCGGGAAAGGTAATAGAATAGAATACAAAACAATTGTATTAGTCAAACTGTTACATCTGTTCTATATTGCCCCATACAATGCAGTCACAGTCATTTGAAAAGAGCACATGGTCAGCCATTGTGCAGAATCCTTGGAGCTAGATTTAAAAAAAAAAATAATAATAATAATGTAACTAGGCAAGTCAGTTAAGAACAAATTCTTATTTACAATGACAGCCAACTGGGGAACAGTGGGTTAACTACCTTGTTCAAGGGAAGAACGACAGATTTTTACCTTGTCAGTTTGGGGATTTGATCCAGCAACCAAACACTCTAACCACTAGGCTACCTGCCGCCCCGAAGTGCCTTGCTTCAGGGTCACAATGGTGGGACATTTTAGCTGGGATCTGACACTAGTAGTCCTTTAGTTACCAATTCAGATCCAACTTGAGATTTGAATCAGCGACCCTCTGGCTACAGGTCCACCTCTCTAACCTCTAAGTTACCTTCTGCTCTCTTCAGGTCGCTTCGGGCTGGTGTTCCACGGGCGCTGGCATGGTGAGGTGGCCATCCGCCTCATCGACATCGAGCGGGACAACGAGGACCAGCTGAAGGCCTTCAAGCGGGAGGTGATGGCCTACCGTAACACCCGACATGAGAACGTAGTCCTCTTCATGGGTGTCTGCATGAGCCCCCCACACCTGGCCATCATCACCAGGTGAGTCCCCTAAACCCTCACCTGTGTGTGTGTGGTCCTCTTCACGGGTGCCTGCATGAGCCCCCCACCCCTGGCTATCTTCACCAGGTGAGTGATGATGTTTGTCATTCCTGAGCTCTGTTCCAACATGGATCCCAACCAACTGACGAACTGACTGTGGTCTTCTAATCGAACTGCATCAGTAAGCATTTTGTTGTGGGTCCTCTTCAAGTACAGGATGGGGAATTGGGTCTGACAACCCTGCCATAATTATACTGGGCAGTTTAGGAACAGCAATACATTAAGTAACATCTGTGATGGTTGGTGGTAGTCCCATACCACCAGCTGGTCTCTTAGTGTAGGGAAGCAGCTCGACCCTTTTAACGTCACAGTAACCCCCCCTTAAATTCACCTCTCCTGTCCCTGATCCCACAGTGTTAACCTCCTAGAGTGGTGAAGTGGATGCTATCGCCCAATCTTTTTTCTGAACGTTGACATCAAAATCCCTGCAAAGCTTTCGTAAAATACAATACTCTTGTGAAGTAGTTTAGCTACGTAGTATGAGTCTTTGTTACCCTGGGGCCTGAGTCAGAGTCTCTCTCTCTCCAACAAGGGTGATGTTTTTGTAGATTCACTATAGATCATCATACAGCGCTCCATTCCCTTCTGGAGCACTAGTGTGTGACATGGGTGTCTCAATGAAGCGAAAGGCAGTGTCCTGGCTGTGCTGTCTGGCTGGCTGATTTGACGTGCACTGGGTTGAGCCAAGCCGGGTGTACAGTGATTCGCCACAGCCCTTGCGCGTTGTCTAAAGATCTGTGCTTACACAAAGACTGGCCTTTCAGGATGCGCCGTTATAGGTTTAGAGACATGGTATTGTTTGTCATGTAACAGGACCCCCCAAAAAATGAACTTGATGATTCATCTCAAGGTGTTTATCTGGCAGGAGATTTCTATGAATAAAATATGAAATGTTAGTGGCTGGCTAAGAACACAAACAGACAATGTTACGGCTAAGAAAATGAATGTTTGCTAAGGTGAAGGCGGAATCCAAACTACCTCACGAGTAGAAGTGTATACCTGGAGATGAAGCAGGTGTAATCATATTGTAGCTAAATCCCTGTCTAGACGTGACTAAATGTTTTGTAGTGTTCACTTTTAGGGAAATTCCTTTGTTGTGTTGTCCCTTTTTCAACAAAGGAAAGACTCCACAAAGTAACTGGTAAAAGTAACAAAACAACAATAATTCCTTTGATTCCATTTGATTCTCTCCCTCGTTTTCTATTTGTCAGTTAAACTGCTGTGTCATTGTTTCTTCAGAGGAAATGTGAGGGTAACTCATCAAACCAGTCTGAAGCCCCCTCCCCTGTTATGATAACAGCTCAGTAGCAGAAATAATGTTTCACAAAAAAACTGAATCTAAAGACAGAGGATGTTATTCTTGACTTTGTATTAGTACCGTGTAAACTTCAAGAATGATGCAGTTGAGTAAATTGAAAGGAAGCGGGATGTTATAGAAACAATGCCATTCCTTCCCTTATTGCCCGAGTATCAACCCTGAGTTGTCTGCATGACCCACGATTGCAATAACCCTCTGAGCTAAAGCCTAGGCATTTACTCTGGGAGCTAACACAAGTTTTTGGCTGTCAGGCAAAATCACTCATCATGCAAGCATAGTTCGGCGAACCACCAACACTCGCAAACAATAGTTCAAAGGACTGCTTTGCCTTGTACAAGTCCTGAGTGCTGAAATGAGTGAGTGCATGAAATCAAAGTAAATGTCATAGCTAGCTGCATAGAGCTGCTCTTAATATACAGTACCTGCTATAGAGCCGCACTAGTCTTAAATATTCCACTCAGGCTTATTACCCCGGAGACCAACAGGAAAAACATGTCAAATTGAACCTGAATGAGGACGAAATTGGCTTATGCCAGGCAGGGATGAAAGGTTAGTCAGTGATGCGGACAATTCAGCAAATATTAATATTGATTGTTTGTCTTTGATTCGCCATGAGTGGCTGTGTGTGGATTGATTTGCAGGAGCGCCCGCAGCGTGGAATAATCATTAGCCGTTTCCTGTCACCGCAGGTTTCTATCCATAAGGAATAATTACTCTGCTTTTCAAGGCTCTCTAGGCTCTCTGAGTGTTTTGGTGACTTTATTGGCTTTTGCTCAGCAGAGAGAGCCACGAATACAACTCCATCCCTGTATTACTATCCTGACTGTATTCATCCCGACTGTTGACAACATGCACACACACACACACACACACACACACTTGAAAGCTATGGCAGTAATTTATGTCATCCCTGGATGTTTATCGGTAGCTGAAGTTGTTGACGTTGCGTCATCAGGTGATATAAGGTCCCCATCCCGTCTCACGGAGTCAGAGCCCAGAGAGATGCTAAAAATGTCTCCTGTCACCTTACCTCTTTGTATGAATGAATATGCATGAAGCTCCGGTATCAGTTTGGCCCTCAGGCCATCTGGATGTCACCTAGCTGCGTCAAGCCATCACAGTCAGGGGAAGGGGAAGGCTTTGTGGTGAGAGGAGGGGGTGAGGGGTGAGAGGAGGGGTGAGAGGAGGATGGGGTGAGGGGCTTTGGGGTGATAGAAGGGTTGACGGGGGAGGAGGGGGCAGGGACTTTGGGGTGATAGAAGGGGTGACGGGGGAGGGGCTTTGGGGTGAGGGGGAGGGGCTTTGGGGTAATAGAAGGGGTGGCGGGGGGGGTCTTTGGGGTGATAGGAGGGGGAGGGGCTTTGGGGTGATGGGAGGGGGGTGAGGGGGAGGGGCTTTGGGGTGATATAAGGGGGGTGAGGGGGAGGGGCGTTGGGGTGATGGGAGGGGGGGGAGGGGGAGGGGCTTTGGGGTGATAGAAGGGGGGGAGGGGGAGGGGCTTTGGGGTGATGGGAGGGGGGTGAGGGCGGTGGGCTTTGGGGTGATAGAAGGGGGGTGAGGGGGAGGGGCTTTGGGGTGATAGAAGGGGGTGAGGGGGAGGGGCTTTGGGGTGATGGGAGGGGGGAGGCTTTGGGATGTGAGGAGATGTAATGCTACTCTCTCTCAATTCAATTCAAAGGGCTTTATTGGCATGGGGAACATAAGCAAGTGACGTAGATAATGAATAAAAGTGAAATAAACAATAAAAAATAAACAGTAAACATTACACTCACAAAAGCTAAAGAGGAAAAGTTTCAGCTGGACTTTTACATGATCAAAGAGATAATGTGAAGAGCCTTTACGACCAGGTCCACCTATACAAGGCAGCAGTGCCCACCTTCGTCCGGACCCTAAAGGACATCTCCCTCAAACGCAGCCCCAACACCTCACACAAAAGCAACAGATCAATAGACACCCCGGCCAGACCAGCAAGACACTCTCCCAGACCTGCGGGACCACCCTGTGAGGTTGTATAATGAAGAGGTCTGGTCTGACACGCTCTGTGTGAGGGTATCTTTCTCTCTCTCTCTCTCTCATTATACACACACAGAGAGAGAGAGAGAGATTATCTTGCTGAGCTATCTCTTTCAGTCCAGCTGAAACTTTTTGGGGTTGCCCTGTGCCATTACTGTTAGATGGCAGGCAGCCCCTGACTGTGATTCACCAGGAGTGGATAGATGGCAGGCAGCCCCTGGCTGTGATTCACCAGGAGTGGATAGATGGCAGGCAGCCCCTGGCTGTGATTCACCAGGAGTGGATAGATGGCAGGCAGCCCCTGACTGTGATTCACCAGGAGTGGATAGATGGCAGGCAGCCCCTGGCTTTAGTTGTTCTCTGCTCTCATCCATTGCCTGCCCTCTGAGGCCAAACGAGAGGCCTTGGGGATAGATGTCAAACCAGTTATTCCTCCACTACAAAGTCAAATGCTCAGCTTGTGTTATTGGAGATGTAATGTAATGTGTAATATTCAATTAACAACAAAACATAATGGATATGTCCGTACACTGGAACTGATACCATCATCATTATTGAATATTCAATTAACAACAAAACCCCCCTGGAAAAAAAGAAAAAAGAACATATCATATGAAGTCATGAAACAATGCTTCTCTTGCTATGAAGATGAATATATTATTCTACACTACTCTACTCTACTCTATTCTACTTTACTCTACTCTACTCTACACTACTCTACTCTACTCTACACTACTCTACTATATTCTACTCTACTATATTCTACTCTATTCTACTCTACACTACTCTACTATGTTCTACTCTACACTACTCTACTCTACTCTACTATATTCTACTATACTATACTCTATTCTACACTACTCTATTCTACTCTACACCACTCCACACTACTCTGCATAACACTATTCTACACTATTCGACTATACTCTACACTACACTCCACTACTATACACTACTCTACTATACACTACATTACACTACTCTACACTACACTACTCTACTATACTATAATCTATTATATTCTACTCTACTTACTATACCTTACTCTATTATAATCTACTGTGTTCTAATGTATGATGTGTTGTTAAGTTGTAATGTCTCTCGCTCAGCTTGTGTAAGGGAAGGACCCTGTATTCGGTGGTGAGGGATGCCAAAGTCATCCTGGATGTTAACAAGACCAGACAGATCGCCCAGGAGATGGTTAAGGTACTGTAATGTTTTTAAGACTCATTACACATTACCTTAACAACATAATCAATGTGTTGGAGACTGCCTGGATCATTCAATCAATCAATTTCTTCTACAACAATATTGGTCACAAAATATGACTCAGTCTAGACTCGCAATGAGTTATGTTTGTGTTGTTTTCAGGGAATGGGCTATCTTCACGCCAAGGGGATCCTACACAAGGACATGAAGTCCAAGAATGTTTTCTATGACAACGGCAAAGTGGTCATCACCGACTTCGGACTCTTCACCATATCTGGGGTTCTGCAAGCCGGCAGGTTAGTACTTACTGTTGTACTTTACATTAAAGTACAGTAGAGTGCAGTACAGTACAGTAGAGTGCAGTACAGTACAGTAGATGTGCTGGGATAAGATACATAGATACATCTGTTTAGAAAAAGCATAAGTAGGAAAACAAAAAGAAACCAAATAGAAAGGAGTGTGTCATTATAACCCCGCCTGCTGTGATAGTTCTTTTACTGCAGTGATGATTATACTCTTTAGTGGTTCAAACGTCTGTATTATCTAGAAAATTATATGGATCGGTGCTAATCTCTATTTAATTTGTCTCCCTTAGAGTGATTAAAGTCTATCTCTGCTTTCTTCTGCCGCTATGCTGAAATGACTGCTCCCTGAAATGACTGCTCCCTGAAATGACTGCTTCCTGAAATGACTGCTCCCTGAAATGACTGCTCCATGAAATGACTGCTTCCTGAAATGACTGCTCCCTGAAATAACTGCTCCCTGAAATGACTGCTCCCTGAAATGACTGCTCCCTGAAATGACTGCTTCCTGAAATGACTGCTCCCTGAAATGACTGCTCCATGAAATGACTGCTCCCTGAAATGACTGCTCCCTGAAATGACTGCTTCCTGAAATGACTGCTCCATGAAATGACTGCTCCCTGAAATGACTGCTCCCCGAAATAACTGCTCCCTGAAATGACTGCTCCCTGAAAATGACTGCTCCCTGAAATGACTGCTCCCTGAAATGCCAGCAGCCACACGTTTCACACAGCAAGGCATCTTAATAAATCTTTTGTCAATACTTATATATGGAGCAGCTTTACAGGCGTTATCAACAGCTTTACAGGCGTTTTGATTGACATATATGGTGAGACGACACCAACTGCTATAATTGACTGGTGATTAGATTTGTCATCAGGGATGTATTTCCATTTAATTGGCCACATCAATTAAAAATCTCCAGTAGGTATGAGATGTGTTCCTGCTATTGACTGTGAGACGATTACACGTGCTATGTACTACTAATTATTATAATCAGCCGGCTTCCCAACGAGAGGTATTGCATAGTGTGTTTTCAACAAGTTTGTACAACATAGTTGAAACGTGGTGTTGCGTAGGAGTGCATTTCAACACCATGGATGGAAGAGGGTAGGAAAAGTGTATGAGATGAGTCACTGTTTATGTCAAATGAAGATGGAGGGTTTTATATTGGCATTCTTAACAGCTCATTAAAACCTGAAGCCTCTTCTAAATACATGCTGAAGTGTTACTGTAGACAGATATGCAGTCCTGTAACATGATGCAACATGCACCTAGATCTTATACAGCTTTATCCAGTCTACCGTTAGTTTCCAGTGTAGCCAACTGCCATTTTGGTTTGCTCTGGAATCAATACTTTGTATTGTAGTATAGTCATTTACTCAACCTGGTCTCAGAGCATTTCATATTATTCTGTACATAAATCTGTGAACCCATTTAGTATGATATGTTACGTTTTGTATGGTAATTATTGATTTGTGGATGTCGATCACTCATTTCGTGTGATATGCTACGAATTACAATTCAAATGATATGTTCCGAATTTGCTAAACATATGATATGTTACAAATTCTAGCTAGGTGACTAGGCAGCTAACATTTGCTGGCTGGTTAACGTTAGCTAGGCTAGGAGTTGGGGTTAGGGTTAAGTTTAGGAGTTAGGTTAAAGGGTTAGGGGTAGGGGAAGGGTTAGCTAAAAAGGTTAAGGTTAGGGGAACGGTTAGCTAACAAATAGCTAAAAAGTTGTAAGTAGTTGAGAGGTTGCCAATTAGCTAAAATGCTAAAGTTGTCCGTGATGAGATTCAAACTCACAACCTTTAGGTTGCTAGACGTTTTCATTATACACCAACCCACCCTACTTTTGTTTTTTGACTTAAGTAACCATCTCTCTAATGTAACCATACCAAACGTAACATACGGTATCATACTAATTTGAGTGTCCCGGATGTACATTTACTATGTTACGTCTAGTCAATGAGACCAGGCTGGTTGACTAGACAGAAGCAGGAGCCAAACAGAATGTGTGTATGGACACAACATCTAAAGATTCTAACAGATCAAAGAATATGTGATTCACTCTGATCATTGTGTTAGGATTGTTTTAAGGAACTGTTGTTACTGCAATGCCGAACAGAGAAAACCTGGAAAGTTTTTTTTGTTGTATTTCCTGTTGTGCTATTTGACTTGCAGTGTACAAAAGTCTCTATGAAATGACTGTGCACCAATGCTCACAATGGCCACACTAAGGCTTACTGTTTGTCAGGTTATCATTTGATGTTTTTGGCATCTCTCTGGATGATGAAGAAAGCCCCCCCAAAATTAAAAATAATGGGAAAATAATGGGAAAATGGGAATAATGGGAAAATAATCAAAATATGTTTTTGTTGCTGTTTTTGAGACGTCCCATCCGTCCCTCGACTCCTGATTAAACCCTCATAGACGTCTGGTATTGTCGTCAATACCCAGAAGCCTCTATTTCAAAGTTGAACATCTAAAATAATTTCTGGGAACAAATAGCTAGGTGTGAGATGGTTAATCTAGCGTCAGTAGTTGTGACTTGTTTATGTTGTTGTTTATTTTCATTGGCAGGCAAGACAGCTTGCTAATAAACAGGTCTGACGGAATGACAAGACAAACATTTACCTACCGCCCCTCACTCTCAGCAGGAACGCTATGTTGTGGTGGCGTCAGGAGTGTGTGTGTGTGTGTGTCACACAAACAGGAGTGTTTCTAATTTTTACTGGGAAATGTTTGACAACCATTCATGTAGTGTCAACCTGCCAAACACACATGAGGATATGTAGATGTCTGAAATGTCAACAATACTGGGCCTCTGCTAACTGGCAGTTGAATAATCAGACTGTTGTTTTCATTTAACCAGGCAAGTCAGTTAAGAACAAATTCTTATTTACAGTGACAGCCTAGGAACGGTGGGTTAAATGCCTTGTTCAGTGGCAGAACGACAGATTTTTACCATGTCAGCTCGGGGATTCAATCTAGCAACCTTTCGGGTTACTGGCTCAGTGCTCTAACCACTAGGCTACCTGCCGCCCCTGGTTCACTCTTTTTTTGTTAGTAAAACTTCCTCACCTACCAAAGCCAACCCTCTGAATGATGAATTATCATTATCACCAAGAGAAAACAAACAACGCCCTGCATATATATCTTCATCATTAAATAAGAACTACAATGGGGAGCTAAATGAAACCATCAGTTTCATGACTCAACGTGTTGTTGTGTGCATCATGATGAAAACGGATGAATGAGTGGACAGATAGCAGATCCTTTGGATGGAAATACCCACAGTAGTGCAATGCAGTGCTGTGTGTTATTGCAGAGCTGCCAGTGTGCCTGTCTATTTGACTGAGTCAGTGAGCGCTCAGGATGCATTTTGAAGTAGTTGAGAATGTCAGAAGGGTTGTAGTCGATTTGATTTGATTTATTAGGATCCCCATTAGTCGACACCAGTGGTGGCAGCTAGTCTTTCTGGGGTTCAACACATAACGGAAAAGATATTACAGACAAAATACTTTACAATTTACATACATGAACATGTAGTGTGTTCGTGTGTGCCTCTATCAGTTACACGTACATGTCAGTACATACACACAACAAGTAGGTGACACGGGGGAGAGGCGTGTCATGAAGTGTTCCTTTATTTGTTTTTTTGAAACCAGGTTTGATGTTCACTTGCACTATATAAGATGGAAGAGAGGTCCATTCACTCATGGCTCTGTATAATATTGTACGTTTTCTTGAATTTGTTCTGGATCTGGGGACTGTGAAAAGACCCCTGGTGGCATGTCTGGTAGGGTAAGTGTGTGTGTCAGTGCTGCGTGTAAGTTTACTATGCAAACAATTTGGAATTTCCAACACATTAATGTTTCTTATTAAAACAATAAGTGATGCAGTCAGTCTTTCCTCAACTCTTAGCTAAGAGAGACATGCATGCATAGTATTAATATTATCCCTCTGATTGCAATGAAGAGCAAGACGTTCTGCTCTGTTCTGGGCCAGCTGCAGCTTAACTAGGTCTTTCTTTGCAGCACTTCACCATATGACTGGACAATCACGATAAGATAACACTAGAGCCTGCAGGACTTGTTGTGTGAAGTGTGGTGTCAAAAAAGCAGGCAGGATCACTGGACAGATAGTAGCAGTTCCAGCAACTGATGCCAACCGAGTCATGGGATCCAAACTCAAAGGGTAGCTAGCTAGTAACCAAACTTTTTCAATAGACTTTCTATCAGGTATCAAGGTAAGACCCAGATGCAGACCGTGTCGAAGTAACAATGTTTATTACAGCCACAGGGGCAAAGGTACAGGACGGCAGGCAGGCTCAGGGGCAGGCAGAGTGGTCAGGTGGGAGCGTACAGGGTCAGGACAGGCAAGGGTCAAAAACCAGGAGGACGAGAAAAGAGAGACTGGGGAAAAGCAGGAGCTGACACAAAACCACTGGTTGACATGACAAACAAGACGAACTGGCAACAGACAAACAGAGAACACAGGTATAAATACACAGGGCATCATAGGGAAGATGGGCGACACCTGGAGGAGGGTGGAGACAATCACAAAGACAGGTGAAACAGATCAGGGTGTGACACTTTCAGAACTTTCCAAAACAACAAACTTCTCAAAACAACAAACCGAGAGAGAGAGAAAGAGAGAGAGAGAGAGAATGAATTGAAAGAGAGAGAGAAAAAGAAAGAGAATGAGAGAGAGGGGGAGAGAGATGAGAGAAAGAGAGAGATAGGAGAATGAGAGCGATAGAGAGATAAGAGAGAGATGGAAGAATGAGAGAGATGGAGAGATACGAGAGAGAGAGATGGGAGAGTGAGAGAGAGAGAGATGGGAGAGAAAGAGAGAGATGGGAGAGAAAGAGAGAGAGCGAGAGATGGGAGAGATAAAGAGAGAGAGAGAGAGAGAGATAAAGAGAGATGGTATGAACATGGTGGAGAGAGAGAAAAGAGCCTGACTGAGCCATCAGGATTTAGACTTTCTAATGGGGTGTGATGTCATCCAGCAGGATGTCTCAGGGTGCGTTTGGGGTGTGATGTCATCCAGCAAGATGTCTCAGGGTGCGTTTGGGGTGTGATGTCATCCAGCAAGATGTCTCAGGGTGCGTTTGGGGTGTGATGTCATCCAGCAAGATGTCTCAGGGTGCGTTTGGGGTGTGATGTCATCCAGCAGGATGTCTTAGGGTGCGTTTGGGGTGTGATGTCATCCAGCAAGATGTCTCAGGGTGCGTTTGGGGTGTGATGTCATCCAGCAAGATGTCTCAGGGTGCGTTTGGGGTGTGATGTCATCCAGCAAGATGTCTCAGGGTGCGTTTGGGGTGTGATGTCATCCAGCAGGATGTCTTAGGGTGCGTTTGGGGTGTGATGTCATCCAGCAGGATGTTTGTGTAGATGGGAAAGAAAAGGACAGATTCACCCTTGACACAAAACGCCGCCTTCCAGTTGTTTTAGATGTCTCCTAGTGTGTGTATGAACTACTGGAAGTATGAATTATGAGTTTCAATTAAACAATAATACTGTATTTAGATCAAGATAACAACACAAAAGTAGCAGAAATGTACAACCCCATACTGCTTTATCTGTATAGGGATGATATTAATTAATTATGAACAATTAGAACAAAAAAATGGTGCCCATAAACTTTGAGAAAACTATGAACACACCGTTCCACATTCAGACTGTTGTTGACTTGTCTCTATCCTGCAGCCGTAGAGAGGACAAGCTGAGGATCCCCAGTGGGTGGTTGTGTCACCTGGCCCCTGAAATAGTCTCTCAGCTCTCCCCGGAAACAGAGGAGGACAAGCTGCCTTTCTCCAAACAGTCAGACGTCTTTGCTTTCGGGTGAGTACCGCTACGTTGCAAATGGTACCCTATTCCATATGTAGTGCGCTACTCTCGACCAGGGCCCATATCTCTCTGGTTATACGTTGTGCACTATTAAGGAATAGGATGCCGTTTTGAATACACTATGTGTCCCTCACCACTTCTCTTTTGTTGTGAGGAGTTGTTCAGGAGCCTCTTCACTCTCTGTCTAGTTTTCATTGGATTTTCAAGCCCGATTGTATTGACTTGAATGAAATTGAATAAACTTTATCCCACTAGGGGAAATTGGGTTTGTCACTAGCAAGACAAATACTATAATGTTTATTTTATTTTTTTGTTATCCCTCTGAACCATTTACCATCTCTTCCATCTTTCCTCTCAGCCATCTTCCGTCTCAGCCATCTTCCTTCTCTTCCATCTTCCCTCTCATCCATGTTTGGAATGGTTATAATAAAATGGTAATAATAGCTAGAATGGTTATAGTTTTCCAGTCTACTTGACCTAACCAAGAAAAACTCTAGTACCTTAGATATAAGTACCTTAGATATATACCTTAGATATAACACTGACCCTAGTTATAACACTGACTCTAGTTATAACACTAGTTATAACACTGACTCTAGTTATAATACTAGTTATAAAACTGACCCTAGTTATAACACTCACCCTAGTTATAACACTGACCCCAGTTATAACACTAGTTATAACACTGACCCTAGTTATAACACTGACCCTAGTTAACACTAGTTATAACACTCACCCTAGTTATAACACTAGTTATAACACTGACCCTAGTTAACACTAGTTAAACACTGACCCTAGTTATAACACTAGTTATAACACTGACACTAGTTATAACACTGACCCTAGTTAACACTAGTTATAACACTGACCCTAGTTATAACACTAGTTATAACACTGACCCTAGTTATAACACTGCCCCTAGTTATAACACTAGTTATAACACTGACCCTTGTTATAACACTGACCCCAGTTATAACACTAGTTATAACACTGCCCCTAGTTATAACACTGACCCTAGTTAACACTAGTTATAACACTGACCCTAGTTATTCCACTAGTTATAACACTGACCCTAGTTATTACACTAGTTATAACACTGACCCTAGTTATAACACTAGTTATAACACTGACCCTAGTTATTACACTAGTTATAACACTGACCCTAGTTATAACACTAGTTATAACACTGACCCTAGTTATAACACTAGTTATAACACTGACCCTAGTTAACACTAGTTATAACACTGCCCCTAGTTATAACACTGCCCCTAGTTATAACACTGCCCCTAGTTATAACACTAGTTATAACACTGACCCTTGTTATAACACTGACCCTAGTTAACACTAGTTATAACACTGCCCCTAGTTATAACACTGACCCTAGTTATAACACTGACCCTAGTTAACACTAGTTATAACACTGACCCTAGTTAACACTAGTTATACCACTGACCCTAGTTATAACACTAGTTACAACACTGACCCTAGTTAATCCACTAGTTATAACACTGACCCTAGTTATTACACTAGTTATAACACTGACCCTAGTTATTACACTAGTTATAACACTGACCCTAGTTATTACACTAGTTATAACACTGACCCTAGTTAATCCACTAGTTATACCACTGACCCTAGTTATAACACTAGTTACAACACTGACCCTAGTTAACACTAGTTATAACACTGACCCTTGTTATAACACTGACCCTAGTTAATCCACTAGTTATAACACTGACCCTAGTTATAACACTAGTTATAACACTGACCCTAGTTATTACACTAGTTATAACACTGACCCTAGTTATTACACTAGTTATAACACTGACCCTAGTTATTACACTAGTTATAACACTGACCCTAGTTATTACACTAGTTATAACACTGACCCTAGTTATTACACTAGTTATAACACTGACCCTAGTTATTACACTAGTTATAACACTGACCCTAGTTATTACACTAGTTATAACACTGACCCTAGTTATTACACTAGTTATAACACTGACCCTAGTTAATCCACTAGTTATACCACTGACCCTAGTTATAACACTAGTTACAACACTGACCCTAGTTAACACTAGTTATAACACTGACCCTTGTTATAACACTGACCCTAGTTAATCCACTAGTTATAACACTGACCCTAGTTATAACACTAGTTATAACACTGACCCTAGTTATAACACTAGTTATAACACTGACCCTAGTTATAACACTCACCCTAGTTATAACACTGACCCTAGTTAATCCACTAGTTATAACACTGACCCTAGTTATTACACTAGTTATAACACTGACCCTAGTTATTACACTAGTTATAACACTGACCCTAGTTATAACATTGTTACTTTATACAACGGGATACCAACATATTCAAATAATGATTTACATATTTTAATGAAAAACGTTATTTTGATGAATTTATTTATACTATTTCATCCTTCCACAAGATATAGTCCGGACACAAATCTAGGGTTGCTACCCAAGCCGGCTGGTCGTTCGTTCTATCGGTTCGGTTGCCAGAGACGCAGTCGTTCAGTTTTTTTATTTTGTATCTATGGACTCGACCCAGTCATTCGTTCTAAATGTTCCATTGCCATACTGGCTGGCAATGTTCTTACCCATTGCTTGCTAGGTAGCCAACTACGGCTAACTTACAGTCACATCAAACTGTGTAGTCTGAATAACAACAAAGTAGCTGCATTTGCATTTGTTTGAGCTGTTTTCTAGTGACATTTATTTAGATACATCCCATAACAATGAGCTAATGATGCGCAATTTCACCTGGCATAGAACATGTGCTCTCACGTCAGGACACTGTTGTTCAGAGGAGCTAGCCAACAACACAGATACAACAATTACTTCAAACTGAAGTTGGAAAGACTGCAAACTAGCTGCACCGTTTTCTATTGACATTTCTTTCTATATATCCATAAAAATTATACTGATTCATGATAGCGACTTGCTGAGAAAAGCTGCTTGCTGCATCCCGACTCCCGACCCCTACACGTTCATTACTATAGGACAGTTGGAGATAGAATTTCAATAGCCTACTGAAACAATGTGGCAAATGTCAGAGAGACACACAGCAAGGTTTATTAAAAATCTCTGCTATTTAAAACCAATTGCTAGTCTAAAAGAAATGGGAGATAATGTTTAGAGTCTTTTTACAGTGGAGATCAAGTTTTATAAATTGTCTGGCTGGGCTATAACACTGACCCTAGTTATAACACAAGTTCTAACATTCCATGCTCTGCCATTCCTTGTCTTCTATTTTTTATCTTCTGTGATCGTCACAGACCCCTTTGCGTGGGCGGACCCTGCACTGTTGACTCCTAACACAATTGCATTTTCAGATGTCCTCCCATATGGAGGGCCTGTCACTGGATCAGTCTGAGGGGAAGGGACGCAGTGCTCACATACACACTGGATGGGCCCCATATGGCACGCTATTCCCTATATAGTGCATTACTTTTAACCAGAGCCCTGTGGGAATAGGGTGTCATTTGGGATACAGCCGGTGTCCATCTGGCCTGTTGGTGCCTTAGTGTTATCTAGAGGTGACCCCTAGAGCTGTTGTACATATTCAGCAATTCTCCATGTGTTTTTTTTTTCTATCTTGGCCAAATGCTATTTTTATGCTACTCAACCCTGGTTGTTGACATGACAGTGGAGAAAATGGCTGCTCATAATGCAAAGAGAGGATAGTGTGACGATGTTGATGAAGTATACTGTATTAAATGGACCTAACAGGTTTGATATAAAGTTAGTTCCTCAGCAGCAACCTTGTGGTCTGTCAGACTCATTGTCGGAGCGTCTATAGCTTTTCAATGTATTCCGGCAAGCACAACAGACATACAGCATAGAGATGTGGTTACATACCCCTTGTGTGTGGATGTCTGTTGTTGTATTTTGTCATAATCTCACCGTAATAGGAAAATATTACATACACACATCCAATCTCCCTGAGCAGGTGCTGAATAGGAAAACAAATCAATTAATTGTGAAACTGCACAGTGAAATCTATGCTGCCGTGTCATTGATGGTATCATAATGTTAAATGTCTAAACCATGGGATATTTCACACATCTGCCCCCCCCAACTGATTCCCCCCTGTGCTGTGTCTGTCTGCAGCACTATCTGGTACGAGTTGCATGCACGTGAGTGGCCTTATAAGAACCAGCCAGCAGAAGTAATCATCTGGCAGGTGGGCAGCGGAATGAAACCCAATCTCACACAGATCGGTATGGGCAAAGAGATATCGGTGAGTGTTGCCCATTTACAGCAAACTGTACCACACCTACTGACTATGTTTCATTGAACCTTTATTTAACTAGGCAAGTCAGTTAGGAACAAATTCTTATTTACAATGACGGCCTACACTGGACAACGCTGGGCCAATTGTGCGCCGCCCTATGGGACTCCCGATCACGTCCGGATGTGATACAACCTGGATTCGAACCAGGGACTGTAGTGACACCTCTTAATTTAAATTTGTAATTTTACCTTTATTTAACCAGGCAAGTCAGTTAAGAACAAATTCTTATTTACAATGACAGTCTTGTACTGGCAAGGCCTCTCTTGCACTGAGATGCAGTGTCTTAGACCGCTGCGCCACTCGGGAGCAGTTAGAAGTTGCTCACTAGTTGTAGGTGAACATATTCTAAGTCCATGGGTAAAGATACTGTATATTCCTGAGTAGGGTTCTTCATAGTAGTGCAGTGTTAACTTTCTTTCTTCACATAGCTGAACACCACACGCCTGGTTGTTTCAGGTCTGATCTGTGTACATATCAATTTACAGGTGTTCAGAATGAGCATCCTCATACATATCAATTTACAGGTGTTCAGAATGAGCATCCTCATACATATCAATTGACAGTTGTTCAGAATGAGCATCCTCATACATATAAATTGACAGGTGTTCAGAATGAGCATCCTCATACATATCAATTGACAGGTGTTCAGAATGAGCATCCTCATACATATCAATTGACAGGTGTTCAGAATGAGCATCCTCATACATATCAATTGACAGGTGTTCAGAATGAGCATCCTCATACATATCAATTGACAGGTGTTCAGAATGAGCATCCTCATACATATCAATTGACAGGTGTTCAGAATGAGCATCCTCATACATATCAATTGACAGGTGTTCAGAATGAGCATCCTCATACATATCAATTGACAGGTGTTCAGAATGAGCATCCTCATACATATCAACTTACAGGTGTTCAGAATGAGCATCCTCATACATATCAATTGACAGGTGTTCAGAATGAGCATCCTCATACATATCAATTGACAGGTGTTCAGAATGAGCATCCTCATACATATCAATTGACAGGTGTTCAGAATGAGCATCCTCATACATATCAATTGACAGGTGTTCAGAATGAGCATCCTCATACATGGAATGAGACTAAATCCTGTACACCTTCCTGGGATGTTTTTAGTTTTTTTTTTTTGTCCTGTCCTCAATTGGCTGTTTGTTATTTGTGTTTTCTGAACCACTTCACAAAATAATTTCTCTCACAGGAAAAAATACTGTTATTTGAATCCGGTGGCATTCGTCCATTTGTCCAGTTCTCCACGCAGGTCTCTTTCTCTCCTGTTTGTCCTGTGTGTGCCTGGCTCTCTAAACGGGGTCTGTTCTGGATCTCCCTCCCTAGGACATCCTGCTCTTCTGCTGGGCGTTCGAGCAAGAGGAGAGGCCCAGCTTCTCCAAGCTGGTGGATCTGCTGGAAAAGTTGCCAAAAAGGAACCGCCGCCTTTCCCACCCAGGGCACTTCTGGAAGTCAGCTGAGTATGTCAAATGAGACTAAAATACAACAAAGTAAACTCACCTAGACTATGTATCCTCATGGTGTGTGTGTGTGTGTGTGTGTGTGTGTGTGTGTGTGTGTGTGCGTGTGCGTGTGCGTGTGCGTGTGTGTGTGTGTGTGTGTATATAGGTGCAGTTGACCGTGACCCTCTGAACCTAGACTTCTCAACATCCTCTGAACTCATATTTTGGGTTTATTGTTTAATCACATGGAAGATGTGTTTTATTTCATTACTCAAATGACCTGTTCAGTTTGTTGGTTGGTTTCTTTATTCTGGAATGTATTTTTCTCAATGTCACTTGTTTTAATGAGAGTTTTTTTTGTGTCATGTCTCACTTCATTGTGTACGGAAAATGCATCAGAATGAACTAGTTTTTAGAATGAATGTAATTATGTAATGAATTGTGAAATGTAAATTTTTAAGTAATTGTCTTGCCATTTCCTGTCTGTCAACTGTCTTTGTCATTTGTCAGTGTACCTCATGGTCCCTTGTGTTTGTGTTCTCTACATGTTAGTCTCAAAGCTTTATTTTAAAGTCATTATTCACTATTGAATGTGAAGACTCCACTCCTGTCACTTGTAGGGCTGGATGATACTTCAGTACATTGGTAGGAAACTGTTCTGTGCTTTGATTATTGCCTGTGAACACTGTTGAGGATGCGTAAAAAAAAATGGCATCCTATTCCCTACACTGACCTGTCAAAAACGTCAAAGGTAGTGCACTAGATGGGAAATAGGGTGCGAGATGTTTGAACAGCAGCCTTTTTTCTCAGCTCTGGGCCATTCAGGAGAAGACCTAGACTGACTGACTAGAAATCTCTCACACTAATGTCAAAACGCTGACACTTCAAATGTATCTCATTACTTAGTAGAAATGTGCTTCAACACCTTGGACAAATGCTGTCACTGAGAAATAGGTGTAGAGTGGTTACTTTGGTGTTTTAACGCAGAAAAGTTAAAAAAAAAAAAAAAAAGATGTATAGCCAGCTAGCTAAGGTCACTACCTACGTACGTTAATGATGACACAATCGATTCACTTCAGGAATTTGTCAGCCCTATAATTGACAAAGCACTTTCTGAACAGACACCATGACACAGTCTAGTAACACGACTCTGTCCATGACCTGGCCTTTTCTATCATATATTTCACAGCGATATTTGAAATCTAAGCAAGCTAGAGTGCAGTTAGATTGTGAAAACCAGTGTCTAACTAAGAACTGTAAAGCTACTGCCATGGGCTCTGTACAGCCATGGCTTAGATGCAGACAATCCAATCCTGTATAAAGCCCTTTCTACAACACTATATTATACAGTAAAATATGTTGGAAATGCATACAAACAAATTGCTGCTGTTTTTTGGAGTACATCTGTCTATTTTGGAATTACTGGAATTCAGATATTGTACGTGGGTCATTTATATTTGTACTGTTTACAACTTTTAAGTGCATGAAATGGACTACAAAGGATCTAGTCTCATTATTACGATACAAAGTTGACTCTTTCAGCTCTACATTAAGTATATGATCACTGGGGTATTTTCTGATGGAACTGTTGTCAGCGTAGGATCACCACACAATACAGTTACAACAGTTAATAAGACTATACAGCCTGCTTTGTAAAAAAGAAATGTTCAAAAGCGATGTTTAAGAGAATGATTGTAATATTATATTTGCACAGTATAATCGTGAAGAGAAATAACTAATTGTGCTGGGAAAAAAACAAATCAACAGGAAAAACCAATCAACATTTAGTGGAAAGTATACAGTGGCTTGCGAAAGTATTCACCCCCTTGGCATTTTCCCTATTTTGTTGCCTTATAACCTGGAATTAAAATAGATTTTTTGGGGGTTTGTATCATTTGATTTACACAACATGCCTACCACTTTGAAGATGCAAAATATTTTTTATTGTGAAACAAACAAGAAATAAGACAAAAAAACTGAAAACTTGAGCGTGCATAACTATTCACCCCCCCCCCCCAAAGTCAATACTTTGTAGAGCCACCTTTTGCAGCAATTACAGCTGCAAGTCTCTTGGGGTATGTCTCTATAAGCTTGGCACATCTAGCCACTGGGATTTTTGCCCATTCTTCAAGGCAAAACTGCTCCAGCTCCTTCAAGTTGGATGGGTTCCGCTGGTGTACAGCAATCTTTAAGTCATACCACAGATTCTCAATTGGATTGAGGTCTGGGAATGGCCTAGTCAAAGCCAATACATTTAAATGTTTCCCCTTAAACCACTCGAGTGTTGCTTTAGCAGAATGCTTAGGGTCAATGTCCTGCTGGAAGGTGAACCTCCGTCCCAGTCTCAAATCTCTGGAAGACTGAAACAGGTTTCCCTCAAGAATTTCCCTGCATTTAGCACCATCCATCATTCCTTCAATTCTGACCGGTTTCCCAGTCCCTGCCGATGAAAAACATACCCACAGCATGCTGCTGCCACCACCATGCTTCACTGTGGGAATGTTGTTCTCGGGGTGATGTGAGGTGTTGGGTTTGCACCAGACATAGTGTTTTCCTTGATGGTCAAAAAGCTAAATTTTAGTCTCATCTGACCAGAGTACCTTCTTCCATATGTTTGGGGAGTCTCCCACATGCCTTTTGGCAAACACCAAATGTGTTTGCTTATTTTTTTCTTTAAGCATTGGCTTTTTTCTGGCCACTCTTTCGTAAAGCCCAGCTCTGTGGAGTGTATGGCTTAAAGTGGTCCTATGGACAAATACTCCAATCTCCACTGTGGAGCTTTGCAGCTCCTTCAGGGTTATCTTTGGTCTCTTTGTTGCCTCTGATTAATGCCCTCCTTGCCTGGTCCGTGAGTTTTGGTGGGTGGCCCTCTCTTGGCAGGTTTGTTGTGGTGCCATATTCTTTCCATTTTTTAATAATGGATTTAATGGTGCTCTGTGGGATGTTCAAAGTCTCAGATATTTTTTTACAACTCAACCCTGATCTGTAGTTCTCCACAACTTTGTCCCTGACCTGTTTGGAGAGCTCTTTGGTCTTCATGGTGCCGCTTGCTTGGTGGTGCCCCTTGCTTAGTGGTGTTGCAGACTCTGAGGCCTTTCAGAACAGGTGTATATATACTGAGATCATGTGACACTTAGACTGCACACAGATGGACTTTATTTAACTAATTATGTGACTTCTGAAGGTTATTGGTTGCACCAGATCTTATTTAGGGGCTTCACAGCAAAGGGGGTGAATACATATGCACGCACCACTTTCCAGTTTAGAATTTTTTGAAACAAGTACTTATTTTCATTTCACTTCACCAATTTGGACTATTTTGTGTATGTGAAATCGAAATAAAAATCCATTTAAATTACAGGTTGTAATGCAACAAAATAGGAAAACACCAAGGGGGATGAATACCTTTGCAAGGCACTGTAGACTTCGTTTTATCGTCAGTTGCCGTAAATCAATATTCCATGTGAACTCACTACAGCAGTTTTGGTGTACAGGATTTCTTACTTTATGAATGTATGTATTGTGTTGTTGTGGTTTTGTCGTATATTTTTGTTCATTCAGATTTATTTTTCTCCATATACCTTCCTATATTACGTAAGCATTGATGTTTATTTTCTGATTCAAGCCTTGTATTGTAGAGTATAGCTCCAAAAGCTTGTATTTATCAATGCCTTGTGGTCCATGGCTCCGTGACTGGTAGATTCATCAGAAGCTCTTTATTTGCACTCATCTTCTACGAAAAAGTATGCCAATAAAAATGTTTTCATTTTGAATGTTTTTACTCATCTTTTATCTTACCCTCTTCTCTTTTATACATTTTGCACTTGTTACTTTGAAAATGTTTTACACACCCTTGCACAGACACTTTATTGAAGAGCAACTTCCCCTAAAAACAAACATATATTTGAGAAAACAACCTATATGGCATCGATATGAGTCAGAAACATTTATTCTACTGTCAAAATTGACTACAAAAGTGTAACAAAGTTTTGTGAGACTTGTTATTGTGACTGCATCACAACTTAAATTAAGTTTGGGTTTATTTCAATCCTGCCTGCATGCCCACAGCTGGCAGCAAACAAGTAATCATAAATTCGGAGTACAGCTGCATGCGGCCCGATTGTAATGCCTGTGGTAAATTTGACAATGAATATCCCTATGGGGTTAGTTGGGGGACCATCGGTAAATTACACAATGTACACAATGTTAAAATTCCAATAGCTCCAAATTCCAATGACTTAAAAACCTCAAACCAACTATAAATTGTAGAAATGTATATACAAATATTAAAACAATTTAATGAAAACTAAAAGGTGTGCAACATGAAAATATTTTCTCATTGTGTAATTTATTGCGGTCCCTAACTAGCCCCAAAGGTAGGCTATCCAAAGTTAAACCAACTTTGCCACAGTCGCACACCAGCTGGCTGAAGCTAATTGGCGTAAGAATTTGGCTAACTCTTCTCACCTGCAAACATACAAGCGAGACACCAATATCAAACCACACCCCGAAACCAACTCTCGCTTGAATTAATTCGTGACCGCTAACATTTCTTAAGAAACCATCGAATACGATGCCAAATCAGGAAGTTCAGCGATCCTTTAAAACGCAGCCTAAAGTCAGTTGCTAACCTCAAATTAAATAGACTTGTACATAAAAGGGAATATAAAATCCATAAAAAGAAAAATTGAAGCAGGAAAACACAAATCTGGATTAAAGGTACTGTTTCAATCAGGAAAGTTTGAGTTGCATCAAATGTACTGGTGGACAATATCATCAATCTCAACCAAGAACCCTTCAAGAGTCCTTCCCAGTGTTTAAACAGTAACATAATTCAAAACGATTAGCCTATCGTCTGGTTTTTCACAGACATAACACCTAAGCTACACTGAGTGTACAAAACATTAGGATCACCTTCCTAATATTGAAATGAAGCCCCTTTTGCCTTCACAACAGCCTTAATATGTCGGGCATGGACTCTACAAGGTGTCAAAAGCGTTCCACAGGGATGCTGGCCCATGTTGACTCCAATGCTTCCAACAGTTGTGTCAAGTTGGCTGGATGTCCTTTGGGTGGTGGACCATTCTTGATACACACTGGAAACTGTTGAGCATGAAAAACCCAGCAGCGCTGTAGTCCTTGACACACTCAAACCAGTGCTCCTGGCACCTGCTCCTGCTCCTACTACCATAACCTGTTCAAAGTCACTTAAATATGTTGTCTTGCCCATTCACCCTCTGAATGGCACACATACACAATCCATGTCTCAAATCCTTCTTTAACTTGTCTCCTCCCCTTCATCAAATCAAATCAAATCAAGTTTATTTTATATAGCCCTTCGTACATCAGCTAATATCTCGAAGTGCTGTACAGAAACCCAGCCTAAAACCCCAAACAGCAAGCAATGCAGGTGTAGAAGCACGGTGGCTAGGAAAAACTCCCTAGAAAGGCCAAAACCTAGGAAGAAACCTAGAGAGGAACCAGGCTATGAGGGGTGGCCAGCCTCTTCTGGCTGTGCCGGGTGGAGATTATAACAGAACATGGCCAAGATGTTCAAAATGTTCATAAGTGACAAGCATGGTCAAATAATAATCAGGAATAAATGTCAGTTGGCTTTTCATAGCCGATCATTAAGAGTTGAAAACAGCAGGTCTGGGACAGGTAGGGGTTCCATAACCGCAGGCAGAACAGTTGAAACTGGAATAGCAGCAAGGCCAGGTGGACTGGGGACAGCAAGGAGTCATCATGCCCGTTAGTCCTGACGTATGGTCCACTTCAATCATCTACACTGATTGAAGTGGATTTAACCGTTGACATCAATAAGGGATCATATCTTTCACCTGGATTCACTTGACCAGTCTGTCAAATAAAGAGCAGGTGTTCTTAATGTTTTGTACACTGTGTATATATGTGTAAAGGAGATGAGTTGGAGATAATTTACACATTCCCCAGACATGTATATTTTGTATTAAGCAAATTGGCAGCAACAGTGTGTTTGCATGCATCTCTTTAGGTCCGTAGGGACATGGAGGGTTGACTATATGCCAGGATCCTCCTTCACGTATCCCAGCATTCACACTGAATTGATCATTCTACTAATTGACACTTGCCGTCAAATTTTTGATGTATTTTTGGGCCACAGATTCCTGCATGCCCAGAGGGAGCGTTGGCACGCTGATGATGCTGTCTGTGTGTGTCTGTGCGAGCCTCGCTTGCTGCCTCTGCTTTACGCCTGTGTGTGTGTGTGTGTGTGTGTGTGTGGGGGGGGGGGGGGGGGGGGGAGGGGGTCAGGTGTGTGACTCACAGGCTGAGGAGGGAGAGAAGTGGGAGAGAGGGAGGATGGGAAGAGGGAAGGGAGAGGTGGATTGATGGATGGATGGGAGCACTGGGTTCTCCAGACATTCTCTCCTGTCTTCAATCTCTGCCTCCTGTCTTCCATTTCTACCTCCACTTCTTCTGACTGCCCCCACTCAAGTGTAAAATTCACATCCTTGTCAATGTCTGAAGATATCCGTCTCAATGATGGAGTAGTTGAGGACTGAGGCAAATAAATAGTTGTCTAGGCCTACTTACTCCAAAGCAGGGCTCTCCAACCTTGTTCCTGCAGAGCTACCCTCCTGTAGGTTTTCGCTCCAACCCCAGGTGTAATTAACCTGATTCATCTTATTAACCAGCAGATTATTAGAATCAGGTGCACTAGATTAGGGTTGGAGTGAAAACCTACAGGACAGTAACTCTCCAGGAACAGGGTTGGAGTGAAAACCTACTGGACAGTAACTCTCCAGGAACAGGGTTGGAGTGAAAACCTACTGGACAGTAACTCTCCAGGAACAGGGTTGGAGTGAAAACCTACTGGACAGTAACTCTCCAGGAACAGGGTTGGAGTGAAAACCTACAGGACAGTAACTCTCCAGGAACAGGGTTGGAGTTCAAACCTACAGGACAGTAACTCTCCAGGAACAGGGTTGGAGTTCAAACCTACAGGACAGTAACTCTCCAGGAACAGGGTTGTAGTGAAAACCTACTGGACAGTAACTCTCTAGGAACAGGGTTGTAGTGAAAACCTACAGGACAGTAACTCTCCAGGAACAGGGTTGGAGTTCAAACCTACAGGACAGTAACTCTCTAGGAACAGGGTTGTAGTGAAAACCTACTGGACAGTAACTCTCCAGGAACAGGGTTGGAGTTCAAACCTACAGGACAGTAACTCTCCAGGAACAGGGTTGGAGTGAAAACCTACAGGACAGTAACTCTCCAGGAACAGGGTTGTAGTGAAAACCTACTGGACAGTAACTCTCCAGGAACAGGGTTGGAGTTCAAACCTACAGGACAGTAACTCTCCAGGAACAGGGTTGTAGTGAAAACCTACTGGACAGTAACTCTCTAGGAACAGGGTTGGAGTTCAAACCTACAGGACAGTAACTCTCCAGGAACAGGGTTGGAGTTCAAACCTACAGGACAGTAACTCTCCAGGAACAGGGTTGTAGTGAAAACCTACAGGACAGTAACTCTCCAGGAACAGGGTTGGAGTGAAAACCTACAGGACAGTAACTCTCCAGGAACAGGGTTGGAGTTCAAACCTACAGGACAGTAACTCTCCAGGAACAGGGTTGTAGTGAAAACCTACTGGACAGTAACTCTCTAGGAACAGGGTTGGAGTGAAAACCTACAGGACAGTAACTCTCCAGGAACAGGGTTGTAGTGAAAACCTACAGGACAGTAACTCTCCAGGAACAGGGTTGGAGTGAAAACCTACAGGACAGTAACTCTCCAGGAACAGGGTTGTAGTGAAAACCTACTGGACAGTAACTCTCCAGGAACAGGGTTGTAGTGAAAACCTACTGGACAGTAACTCTCCAGGAACAGGGTTGGAGTTCAAACCTGCAAGATAGTAACTTATCAAGAATTAGGTTGGAGAGCCATGATCTAAAGTTGGTTTTCCCTGCTGGTAGATCATCTACCGTCTTGAAGGCTTGAGGGGATGGTGGCAGGGGCGGGTGTGTGGAGAGGAGGAGGGGAGGTGGAGAGGTAGAGAAAGGGGGTTGGAGAGGAGGAGGGGAGGTAGAGAGAGGGGGATGGAGAGGTAGAAAGGAGGAGGGGTGGTGGAAAGGTAGAGAGAGGGGGTTGGAGAGGAGGAGTGGAGGTGGAGAGGTAGAGAGAGGGGGATGGAGAGGCTCAGAAGGGATGGAGAGAGGGGGTTAATTAGGGAATACCAGTAACACCTTGAATGGGAGTACTAATTAATTCTTTCATATCCTGATCCTTACATAATTAGCCCCAATTAGCTTGTTGAAGTTTCTCCTATTCTGCAAATCAATGTACATAATTTCCTGGAAAATCCCCAACGAGGAAGATCTGGTGGAGAAATATATCCCATAGATTCCAAAATGCCGTCATTAGTGATGATATCATATCCTAGTGATCAACATTCCATTAGCAGGTTCTAATCGGGAATGTATTGTTCTGTGAGAACAGATTTTTTTTGGGGGGGGGGAATACAATAATCATATGCGCTATAACCAATGACTGACGACTAAAACCTAAATACAATAATCATGTGCACTATAACCAATGACTGACGACTAAAACCTAAATACAATAATCATGTGCACTATAAACAATGACTGACGACTTAAACCTAAACCCCCACTTTAATGAAATGTATGTTTCCTTCCTGTTGTTTTTTGCATGTTGTTTCGTTAGAACCTTTGATCTTTCAGGAGCTTCTTCTCTCTCCCCCACACCATGTATATTTTGTTTTATCCATTTTGAAATTGGCATACTGAAAAATATGAACACAGAGCAACCCAGGCTGCAGGTAAAGATACCTTATTTTTAAATCCTGTCCTTGTTGTACCAAGGGCACCAGTAGAGGTTAGTGGTACAGTATGTGGGAACCAAACTTGGACGAAATTCTTGCATCTCACAATGAGAGAGCAGGTCAGTGGACATTCTAACTTTAAGAATTGGAGAAAGACAATGAAACAGATACTGTAACCTTTAGAATGGAGCAAGACAATGAAACAGATACTTTAACCTTTAGAATGGAGAAAGACAATGAAACAGATACTGTAACCTTTAGAATGGAGAAAGACAATGAAACAGATATTGTAACCTTTAGAATGGAGAAAGACAATGAAACAGATACTGTAACCTTTAGAATGGAGAAAGACAATGAAACAGATACTGTAACCTTTAGAATGGAGAAAGACAATGAAACAGATACTGTAACCTTTAGAATGGAGAAAGACAATGAAACAGATACTGTAACCTTTAGAATGGAGAAAGACAATGAAACAGATACTGTAACCTTTAGAATGGAGAAAGACAATGAAACAGATACTGTAACCTTTAGAATGGAGAAAGACAATAAAGCAGCACCCTTTTAAGATTGATTGGAGCAACTGCAAGGTAATGATACAAAGCTTCATTAAGATGGTATCAAGACCATGAAACGCATAAAGCACAGTAGCTTTAGAAACTGCCAATTTGGTGCAACATGAGCTGTCAGAGTTAGCGCTAGCTCCACAGCTTCCAGAGTGTGTGGTCTTTTCTTTATTCCTCCAAACACACGGCGTACTTCACGGAAGATGGAGAGATAGAGACAAAGGGCTGGGGAAAGGGAGAGGACAGCGAGAAAGAGAGGGGGGGAGGATATATAGAGATAGGGAGAGAGAAAGAGAGAGGACACAGAGAGAAAGAGAAATACAGAGACGTATACCCTGAAAACTCATACGAATTTCCAGAAAATTCTTCCTTTAGCTGGCAGTGTTTTGGACCAGGGCTTGCATTAATTCATGCATTAAGGTGTAAGATTTCCCTCTGGCTATCACACGTGTTCCTCAACAGCTAGGAAACACCTGTCCCCATGTCTGTCCATCTGCCAGCTAAAATAATACAGTATTGCTATAGTCCCCATGTCTGTCCATCTGCCAGCTAAAATAATACAGTACTGCTACAGTCCCCATGTCTGTCCATCTGCCAGCTAAAAGAATACAGTACTGCTACAGTCCCCATGTCTATCCATCTGCCAGCTAAAAGAATACAGTACTGCTACAGTCCCCATGTCTATCCATCTGCCAGCTAAAAGAATACAGTACTGCTACAGTCCACATGTCTATCCATCTGCCAGCTAAAAGAATACAGTACTGCTACAGTCCCCATGGCTGTCCATCTGCCAGCTAAAAGAATACAGTACTGCTACAGTCCCCATGTCTATCCATCTGCCAGCTAAGAGAATACAGTACTGCTACAGTCCCCATGTCTATCCATCTGCCAGCTAAAAGAATACAGTACTGCTACAGTCCCCATGTCTGTCCATCTGCCAGCTAAAAGAATACAGTACTGCAACAGTCCCCATGTCTATCCATCTGCCAGCTAAAAGAATACAGTACTGCTACAGTCCCCATGTCTATCCATCTGCCAGCTAAAAGAATACAGTACTGCTACAGTCCCCATGTCTGTCCATCTGCCAGCTAAAATAATACAGTACTGCTACAGTCCCCATGTCTATCCATCTGCCAGCTAAAAGAATACAGTACTGCTACAGTCCCCATGGCTGTCCATCTGCCAGCTAAAATAATACAGTACTGCTACAGTCCCCATGTCTATCCATCTGCCAGCTAAAAGAATACAGTACTGCTACAGTCCCCATGTCTATCCATCTGCCAGCTAAAAGAATACAGTACTGCTACAGTCCCCATGTCTATCCATCTGCCAGCTAAAATAATACAGTACTGCTACAGTCCCCATGTCTGTCCATCTGCCAGCTAAAATAATACAGTACTGCTACAGTCCCCATGTCTATCCATCTGCCAGCTAAAAGAATACAGTACTGCTACAGTCCCCATGTCTGTCCATCTGCCAGCTAAAATAATACAGTACTGCTACAGTCCCCATGTCTATCCATCTGCCAGCTAAAAGAATACAGTACTGCTACAGTCCCCATGTCTGTCCATCTGCCAGCTAAAATAATACAGTACTGCTACAGTCCCCATGGCTGTCCATCTGCCAGCTAAAAGAATACAGTACTGCAACAGTCCCCATGTCTATCCATCTGCCAGCTAAAATAATACAGTACTGCTACAGTCCCCATGTCTATCCATCTGCCAGCTAAAAGAATACAGTACTGCTACAGTCCCCATGTCTATCCATCTGCCAGCTAAAAGAATACAGTACTGCTACAGTCCCCATGTCTATCCATCTGCCAGCTAAAAGAATACAGTACTGCTACAGTCCCCATGTCTATCCATCTGCCAGCTAAAATAATACAGTACTGCTACAGTCCCCATGGCTGTCCATCTGCCAGCTAAAAGAATACAGTACTGCAACAGTCCCCATGTCTATCCATCTGCCAGCTAAAAGAATACAGTACTGCTACAGTCCCCATGTCTGTCCATCTGCCAGCTAAAATAATACAGTACTGCTACAGTCCCAGTGAGCCACTCAGAATAGCCAAGGCCTATTGTTCAGTAGTTTTACTATTGATGTCAAACAGTGTCATGCTGTTCGTCTGATCTCAGCTTGTATCAGGGAGATGGAGGTGCATATTAAACAGTGTCATGCTGTTTGTCTGATCTCAGCTTGTATCAGGGAGATGGAGGTGCATATTAAACAGTGTCATGCTGTTTGTCTGATCTCAGCTTGTATCAGGGAGATGGAGGTGCATATTAAACATTGTCATGCTGTTTGTCTGATCTCAGCTTGTATCAGGGAGATGGAGGTGCATATTAAACATTGTCATGCTGTTAGTCTGATCTCAGCTTGTATCAGGGAGATGGAGGTGCACATTAAACAGTGTCATGTTGTTAGTCTGATCTCAGCTTGTATCAGGGAGATGGAGGTGCACATTAAACAGTGTCATGCTGTTCGTCTGATCTCAGCTTGTATCAGGGAGATGGAGGTGCATATTAAACATTGTCATGCTGTTTGTCTGATCTCAGCTTGTATCAGGGAGATGGAGGTGCACATTAAACAGTGTCATGCTGTTTGTCTGATCTCAGCTTGTATCAGGGAGATGGAGGTGCACATTAAACAGTGTCATGCTGTTTGTCTGATCTCAGCTTGTATCAGGGAGATGGAGGTGCACATTAAACAGTGTCATGCTGTTTGTCTGATCTCAGCTTGTATCAGGGAGATGGAGGTGCACATTAAACAGTGTCATGCTGTTTGTCTGATCTCAGCTTGTATCAGGGAGATGGAGGTGCATATCAAACATTGTCATGTTGTTAGTCTGATCTCAGCTTGTATCAGGGAGATGGAGGTGCACATTAAACAGTGTCATGCTGTTCGTCTGATCTCAGCTTGTATCAGGGAGATGGAGGTGCATATTAAACATTGTCATGCTGTTCGTCTGATCTCAGCTTGTATCAGGGAGATGGAGGTGCACATTAAACAGTGTCATGCTGTTTGTCTGATCTCAGCTTGTATCAGGGAGATGGAGGTGCATATTAAACAGTGTCATGTTGTTAGTCTGATCTCAGCTTGTATCAGGGAGATGGAGGTGCACATTAAACAGTGTCATGCTGTTCGTCTGATCTCAGCTTGTATCAGGGAGATGGAGGTGCATATTAAACATTGTCATGCTGTTCGTCTGATCTCAGCTTGTATCAGGGAGATGGAGGTACACATTAAACAGTGTCATGCTGTTGTTTGTCTGATCTCAGCTTGTATCAGGGAGATGGAGGTGCATATTAAACAGTGTCATGTTGTTAGTCTGATCTCAGCTTGTATCAGGGAGATGGAGGTGCACATTAAACAGTGTCATGCTGTTGTTAGTCTGATCTCAGCTTGTATCAGGGAGATGGAGGTGCATATTAAACAGTGTCATGTTGTTAGTCTGATCTCAGCTTGTATCAGGGAGATGGAGGTGCACATTAAACAGTGTCATGTTGTTAGTCTGATCTCAGCTTGTATCAGGGAGATGGAGGTGCATATTAAACAGTGTCATGCTGTTTGTCTGATCTCAGCTTGTATCAGGGAGATGGAGGTGCACATTAAACAGTGTCATGCTGTTTGTCTGATCTCAGCTTGTATCAGGGAGATGGAGGTGCACATTAAACAGTGTCATGCTGTTTGTCTGATCTCAGCTTGTATCAGGGAGATGGAGGTGCATATTAAACATTGTCATGCTGTTCGTCTGATCTCAGCTTGTATCAGGGAGATGGAGGTGCACATTAAACAGTGTCATGCTGTTCGTCTGATCTCAGCTTGTATCAGGGAGATGGAGGTGCACATTAAACAGTGTCATGTTGTTTGTCTGATCTCAGCTTGTATCAGGGAGATGGAGGTGCACATTAAACAGTGTCATGTTGTTAGTCTGATCTCAGCTTGTATCAGGGAGATGGAGGTGCACATTAAACAGTGTCATGCTGTTTGTCTGATCTCAGCTTGTATCAGGGAGATGGAGGTGCACATTAAACAGTGTCATGTTGTTCGTCTGATCTCAGCTTGTATCAGGGAGATGGAGGTGCACATTAAACAGTGTCATGCTGTTGTTAGTCTGATCTCAGCTTGTATCAGGGAGATGGAGGTGCACATTAAACAGTGTCATGTTGTTAGTCTGATCTCAGCTTGTATCAGGGAGATGGAGGTGCACATTAAACAGTGTCATGCTGTTTGTCTGATCTCAGCTTGTATCAGGGAGATGGAGGTGCACATTAAACAGTGTCATGTTGTTAGTCTGATCTCAGCTTGTATCAGGGAGATGGAGGTGCACATTAAACAGTGTCATGCTGTTTGTCTGATCTCAGCTTGTATCAGGGAGATGGAGGTGCACATTAAACAGTGTCATGCTGTTCGTCTGATCTCAGCTTGTATTAGGGAGATGGAGGTGCACATTAAACAGTGTCATGCTGTTAGTCTGATCTCAGCTTGTATCAGGGAGATGGAGGTGCACAATAAACATTTGGATGATAGATACTGTAAATACAATTTAAAATATCCTTTCCAGATTTAAATGATTTATCAAAACATTTATTTTTAAAATTTTGTGATTATGCCTGTCATGTTGTCCAAGAGGGACTTTGTGTTTGTGCATTAGAGTGTTACTGTACGTGTTTGGATATAATTGTCTCTATTTCGTCTGGTTGTTCCTGAGAGCATTGCGAGGCTTAAGGAAGACCACTCACTGACTTAATGTTGGTTCTTCCTTTCCCTTCCTGCTCCAGGCTGTAACATAATTAACCATGGGACTGTGTCTTTTTCTCTGGTGAAGCTTGTCCCCAGCTCCCTCCACTTACAGTACTTCTACTCCATCACTTCCTCTTGTCCCCAGCTCCCTCCACTTACAGTACTTCTGCTCCATCACTTCCTCTTGTCCCCAGCTCCCTCCACTTACAGTACCTCTGCTCCATCACTTCCTCTTGTCCCCAGCTCCCTCCACTTACAGTACTTCTGCTCCATCACTTCCTCTTGTCCCCAGCTCCCTCCACTTACAGTACTTCTGCTCCATCACTTCCTCTTGTCCCCAGCTCCCTCCACTTACAGTACTTCTGCTCCATCACTTCCTCTTGTCCCCAGCTCCTTCTCACACCCTTCAGCTTCCCCACCCCAACGCCTACAGTGCCTTCAGAAAGTATTCAAACCCCTTGACTTTTTCCACATTGTCACTTTACAGACTTATTCTAAAATGGATTCAATAGTTTTTTCCCCCTCATCAATCTACACACAATACCCCATAATGAAAAAGCAAAAACAGTTTATTTTTTATTTTTGATAATTAAAAAAAAAAGTCAAACTGACATATCACATATACATAAGTATTCAGACCCTTTACTCAGTACTTTGTTGAAGCACCTTTGGCAGCGATTACAGCATTGAGTCTTCTTGGGTATGACGCTATAGGCTTGGCACACCTGTATTTGGGGAGTTTCTACCATTCTTCTCTGCAGATCCTCTCAAGCTCTGTCATGTTGGATGGGGAGCGTCACTGCACAGCTATTTTCAGGTCTCTCCAGAGATGTTTGATCGGGTTCAAGTCCAGGCTTTGGCTGGGCCACTCAAGGATATTCAGAGACTTGTCCCGAAGCCACTCCTGCGTTGTCTTGGCTGTGTGCTTAGGGTTGTTGTCCTGTTGGAAGGTGAACCTTCGCCCCAGTCGGAGGTCCTGAGCGCTCTGGAGCAGGTTTTCATTAAGGATCTCTCTGTACTTTGCTCAGGTAATCTTTGCCTCGATCCTAACTAGTCTCCCAGTCCCTGCCGCTGAAAACATCCCCACAGCATGATGCTGCCACCACCATGGTTCACTGTAGGGATGATGCCAGGCTTCCTCTAGACGTGACGCTTGACATTCAGGAAAAAAAGTCTAATCTTGGTTTCATCAGAACAGAGAATCTTGTTTCTCATGGTCTGAGAGTCTTTAGGTGCCTTTTGACAAACTCCAAGCGGACTGTCATGCGCCTTTTACTGAGGAGTGGCTTCCGTCTGGCCACTCTACCATAAAGGCCTGATTGGTGGATTGCAGCAGAGGAACTCTAGAGCTCTGTCATAGTGACGATTGGGGTCTTGGTCACCTACCTGACCAAGGCCCTTCTCCCCCGATTGCTCAGTTTGGCTGGGCTGCCAGCTCTAGGAAGAGTCTTGGTGGTTCCAAACTTTTTCCATTTAAGAAAGATGGAGCCCACTGTTTTCTTGGGGACCTTCAAAGCTGTGGACATTTTTTGGTACCCTTCCTCAGATCTGTGCCTCGACACAATCCTGTCTGGGAGCTCTACGGACAATTCCTTTGACCTCATGGCTTGGTTTATGCTCTGACATGCACTGTCAAATGTGGAACCTTATATAGACAGGTGTGTGCCTTTCCAAATCATGTTCAATCAATTGAATTTACCACAAGTGGACTCCAATAAAGTTGGAGTCCACTTGAAACATATCAAGGATGATCAGTGGAAACAGGATGCAACTGAGCTCAATTTCGAGTCTCATAGCAAAGGGTCTGAATGTGGAAAAAGTCAAGGGGTCTGAATACTTTCCGAAGGCACAGTAGCTCCCCTTAGCTTTCCCCCTTGACGTTACCCCTTTCTTTGACCCTCCCTAACTAGACAATCTGGACCCTCTCTTTCTAAAATTATCCACCGCCATTGTTGCAACCCCTATTACCAGTCTGTTCAACCTCTCTTTCGCATCGCCCGAGATCCCTAAAAATTGGAAAGCTGCCGCGGTCATCCCCCTCTTCAAAGGGGGTGACACTCTAGACCCAAACTGTTATAGACCTATATCCATCCTGCCCTGCCTTTCTAAAGTCTTCGAAAGCCAAGTTAGATCACTGACCATTTCGAATCCCACTGTACCTTCTCCGCTGTGTAATCCGGTTTCCGAGCTGGTCACGGGTGCACCTCAGCCACGCTCAAGGTACTAAGCGATACCATAACTGCCATCGATAAAAGACAGTACTGTGCAGCCGTCTTCATCGACCTGGCCAAGGCTTTCGACTCTGTCAATCACCGTATTCTTAACGGCAGACTCAATAGCCTTGGTTTCTCAAATGACTGCCTCGTCTGGTTCACCAACTACTTCGCAGACAGAGTTCAGTGTGTCAAATCGGAGGGCCTGTTGTCCGGACCTCTGGCAGTCTCTATGGGGGTACCACAGGGTTCAATTCTTGGGCCGACTCTTTTCTCTGTATATATCAACGATGTCGCTCTTGCTGCGGGTGATTCCCTGATCCACCTCTACGCAGACGACACCATACTGTATACTTCTGGCCCTTCTTTGGACATTGTGTTAACTAACGTCCAAACGAGATTCAATGCCATACAACACTCCTTCCGTGGCCTCTAACTGCTCTTAAACGCTAGTAAAACCAAATGAAAACCAAACCGTTTTCTGCCCTCACCCGCCCGACTAGCATCACTACTCTGGACGGTTCTGACCTAGAATATGTGGACAACTACAAATACCTAGCTGTCTGGCTAGACTATAAACTCTCCTTCCAGACTCATATCAAACATCTCCAATCCAAAATCAAATCTAGAATAGGCTTCGATTTTGCAACAAAGCCTCCTTCACTCACGCCGCCAAACTTACCCTCGTAAAACTGACTATCCTACCGATCCTCAACTTTGGCGATGTCATCTACAAAATAGCTTCCAATACTCTCCTCTGCAAACTGGTTGCAGTCTATCACAGTGCCATCCGTTTTTTTACCAAATCCCCTTTTCCACCGACCACTGAGACCTGTATGCTCTAGTTGGCTGGCCCTCGCTACATATTCGTCGCCAGACCCACTGGCTCCAGGTCATCTATAAGTCTATGCTAGGTAAAGCTCCGCCTTACCTCAGCTCACTGGTCACGATAACAACACCCACCCGTAGCACGCGCTCCAGCAGGTATATCTCGCTGGTCATCCTCAAAGCCAGCACCTCCTTTGACCACCTTTCCTTCCAGTTCTCTGCTGCCAGTGACTGGAATGAATTGCAAAAATCGCTGAAGCTGGAGACTTACATTTCTCTCACTAACTTTAAACATTAGCTATCTGAGCAGCTAACTGATCGCTGCCGCTGTACATAGTCCATCTGTAAATAGCCCATCCAACTACCTACCTCATCCCCATATTGTTTTTTAAAACTTTTTAATTTAAAAAAATTTACTTTAACTTTTTTCATCTATCCCTCTAGTGTTAATCTGCTAAATTGTAATTACTTCGCTACTATGGCCTATTTATTTCCTTACCTCCTCATGCCATTTGCACACTATATATAGACTTTCTTTTTTTCCTATTGTGTTATTGACTGTAAGCTTCTTTATTCCATGTGTAACTCTGTGTTGTTGTTTGTGTCGCACTGCTTTGCTTTATCTTGGCCAGGTCGCAGTTGTAAATGAGAACTTGTTCTCAACTAGCTTACCTGGTTAAATAAAGGTGAAATTAAAAATAAATTAAAAACACACACTCTCTGGCCGTCGCCTGATGGGACCCTGTAGAGGTTACGACTCCTGACCTAACGCTCTGCCAGAATGGGCAGTCTACAGATAAGATTGACAGAGGCCTTTCTCCACTCAATGCCTAAAACTTTTTCCCCAAACAAGTTCTTTAATCTTTACTTTGGATTTTGTTTTGTTTTACGGGGTTCTGTTATTCATTCATTCCATACATCTAATTTTCACATTGCAACAGTGTTCATCATGCTGAGATTAAAACACCTCCCAAATTACAGTTTTCCAGCTTCGTAGCTAATTCTTAAGTGACATAATGCAGAATGAGCGACTTCGCTTCTCCCCCTCACTTGTGTCAACATCCTCCTGTCAACTCCAACACTGTCAACCCCATGCTATTTCCCGCACGTTACAAATGCTATAATGTCACACCGTGTCCCAGAGGGGCTGGCTCAACTAGCAGGCTACGTCAGTTCCTGTTTGATGAGGGGGACCACCTAAACCAGTACAAAACATAGGTTCGTGACAGGCCACCTATTGGATTGAGTCATGAGCAATGCAATGGACCAGGCAACGCTTTCTCTACAATTGTATCACAATGAATCTTCTTTCAGTTACAACATTTAAAACCAACTGGCGATATTCGGTTTCAACTTTGCCAGTATAAATAACAACAGTGAATGATACGAACCCGGATGGTGGCTTGGCACTACTCAGACCACACCTAGGACTACAATCACATTAGTGTCTTTCAGAGCAATTAACTACGTCATATCAGATCATTAATTGTTACAAATACCTGGTGAATCCACCATCTCTGTGAGGATGGGGAGTGGAGCTAAAAAACGATAGCTGACAACCCTGAACGCAGGGCGAGCTGTGGTCAGGAAGCTAGCTCCAATCAGAGCTCTGCATCTCAGACCTTTGTAGTTTGGACTCCAGGGCCAAGGCCTCACTCATGCTCCCTCAGCAGGCGCTCCACACCGAACACAGGTGCACCACAGGTTATGAAGGAGGCAGAGGGTGTGAACTGCAATAAAAGAGACAGTTTCGTTAGGGGATTCTCCAATCACAGGAAGAGGGTGGTTAAAAAAGTTCATGCAACCAATTAAGGTCGATAAATTGTGACAGATAAAGTACCCCTAATTACATTATGACTTTTTAATTAGCTACTGAGCTGCCATCGAGGTTGACATACATACAGAACATACATAATTCATATTTGAGTGAGTCCCACACACTGTTATTCCAATGCATCTGCTTCAGGTGTTATTATCTTACTGGGTGGTCTGGTCCAGGGATGGGCAACTGCCGCCCCCCTTTTGTAGGTCTGCAGATCAGGCCGCCCCACAAAAAATATATATATAGGTCACACCTTATTTGGGTAGTCCGGCCTGGTCATACTATCAACAAACTATCTGTTTGAGATTTTCCACTTGAGTTATTCCTGTCGTGTTTGGAGAGATGATTAGAGAATGAAAGTGGGGAGATATTGCTAATTGGGATTAATTATGTGTTGGATTTTTTCTACTTTTGGTGTATGTTGTTAGTGGTCACCAGGGGCGTCATGCACCCCCAAAAACTGAGGGGGCACAAAGTACGTGATTAAGGCTGGAGGATGGTCCAGAGAGGGGCTAGGCCCCCCATCTATAAGTTTGAGAATGTTGCATTTTTCAAACACCCAAAACACCTTACTCCTGCAATAGAGCCATAATCATTATGCTTAATTCTATGTCAAAATTAGGTTTATTTTTCTGCATGTCTAAGCATAACTCTTTATCCTCCTGACTGATGGTTCTTTTGTTAAAGGAACTAAATATGCTTCTCTGCATCTTTACTCAAATCTGGGTAAAAGATTGAAAGGAATATGAGTCTTATTCAGTATATAGTTATTGCCTGCTTTTCTAAAGTCTACCAACCTTGCCAGCAGGCATGCCAGCTAAGATAATTAGACAAGCTAGCTACTCTAACTTGATTGATAGCCTGAAATGGAACGGTAGATAGTTATGAAGTTGGTAGATTGGGATCCTATCTGGACTAGCTAAAGGCAACTTCATAAAATTGCTAGGCAGCTTGTAGTATTACAGAGAAACAAACAAAACAAAACAAAAACATATATTTTTTTAACAGGACAAATAAGAGGAGGCACCTGCCCCTGCGCCCCCTATGGCCATGACACATGTGGTGCGCACATGTGTGTCTGTGTGTCTGTGTGTGTGCGTATGCGTATGCATGCACCAGTGGAGCCTGGTAGGAGGAGCTAGAGGAGGATGGGCTCATTTTAATGTCTGGAATGGAATTAATGGAACGGTATCAAACAAATGAAACATAATAAAACCTTGACTCCGTTCCATGAATGCTATTCCAGCCATTACAATGAGCCCGTCCTCCTATAGCTCCTCCCACCAGCCTCCTATGGCGTGCATTTGTCTATGTGTATTTGTGTAGGTGTGTGTAATGTGTGTGTGTTTACACTGTAGGTTTGTGTGTAATTTGTGTGTGTATTTATACTGTAGGTGTGTGTGTGTGTTTGTGATCAGCTATGCAGAAAATGTGTTGCTGCCGCAGACGAAATGCCAAATCCTCTCTTAACCACTCATCTCTCATTTTCACATTCAACTATTTAATTTCTCCCAGGTCTACTTTTTTATCCCTTAGCAAATAAAAGCTTTTTTGTCACATCTGCCTTACCAAATAAGACGTTTTTCCCCTCGGTGGGTTATTGATACAAAGACACCAAGGTCGCGTCCCAAACGGCACACTACTCCCTATATAGTGCAAACAAACACAACTTACCAGTGCACTATAAAGGGAGTAGTGTACCTAAGGAATATAGTTCCATTTGGGACACAGCCCAAAAATCAATGTGGAGCATTAGGATGCACTCCAAAAAGCTTTGCGTACGGGGCTGAGCGTCTTTGAAATGCTGTGGTTCGGACTTATGAATCTGTTACAGCTCATGTGGTTCACTGATAATTTCCATTAAAGCAGATTGAACTAAATAACTTAGCAGGTGTTGAAGGGAGAGGATCTGATCACAAGCACCATTTCTGATCCACTAGTTGAGTTGGAAATGAAATATTCAACCTCCCTCTTCTCTAATTTACTGCACTTAAAAAAGCCTTGACAACATGCTCCTCTCCTACTCCTCTTCCTCCTACTCCTCCTACTCCTACTCCTCCTACTCCTCTTCCTCCTTCTCCTCTTCCTCCTACTCCTCCTCCTCCTTCTCCTCTTCCTCCTACTCCTCTTCCTCCTACTCCTCTGCCTCCTACTCCTCTTCCTCCTTCTCATCTTTCTCCTACTCCTCTTCCTCCTTCTCCTCTTCCTCCTACTCCTCTTCCTCCTACTCCTCTTCCTCCTTCTCCTCTTTCTCCTACTCCTCTTCCTCCTACTCATCTTCCTCCTACTCCTCTGCCTCCTACTCCTCTTCCTCCTTCTCCTCTTTCTCCTACTCCTCTTCCTCCTTCTCCTCTTCCTCCTACTCCACGTCCTCCTACTCCTCTTCCTCCTTCTCCTCTCCTCCTACTCCTACTCCTCTTACTCATCTTCCTCCTTCTCCTCCCCTACTCCTCCTACTCATGTTCCTCCTTCTCCTCTCCTCCTTCTTCTCTTTCTCCTACTCCTCTTCCTCCTTCTCTTCCTCCTTCTCCTCTTCCTCCTACTCCTACTCCTCCTACTCATCTTCCTCCTTCTCCTCTTTCTCCTACTCCTCTTCCTCCTATTCATCTTCCTCCTTCTCCTCTGCCTCCTACTCCTCTGCCTCCTACTCCTCTTCCTCCTCCTCATCTTCCTCCTTCTCCTCTTTCTCCTACTCCTCTGCCTCCTACTCATCTTCCTCCTTCTCCTACTCCTCTGCCTCCTACTCATCTTCCTCCTTCTCCTCTTCCTTCTTCTCCTCTTCCTTCTTCTCCTCTCCTCCTTCTCCTCTTTCTCCTACTCCTCTTCCTCCTACTCATCTTACTCCTACTCCTCTGCCTCCTACTCATCTTCCTCCTTCTCCTCTGCCTCCTACTCATCTTCCTCCTTCTCCCCTTCCGTCTTCTCCTCTCCTCCTTCTCCTCTTTCTCCTACTCCACTTCCTCCTTCTCTTCCTCCTTCTCCTCTTCCTCCTACTCCTACTCCTCTTACTCATCTTCCTCCTTCTCCTCTCCTACTCCTCCTACTCATGTTCCTCCTTCTCCTCTCCTCCTTCTTCTCTTTCTCCTACTCCTCTTCCTCCTTCTCTTCCTCCTTCTCCTCTTCCTCCTACTCTTACTCCTCCTACTCATCTTCCTCCTTCTCCTCTCCTCCTTCTCCTCTTTCTCCTACTCCTCTTCCTCCTATTCATCTTCCTCCTTCTCCTCTGCCTCCTACTCCTCTGCCTCCCACTCCTCTTCTTCCTCCTCATCTTCCTCCTTCTCCTCTTTCTCCTACTCCTCTGCCTCCTACTCATCTTCCTCCTTCTCCTACTCCTCTGCCTCCTACTCATCTTCCTCCTTCTCCTCTTCCTTCTTCTCCTCTTCCTTCTTCTCCTCTCCTCCTTCTCCTCTTTCTCCTACTCCTCTTCCTCCTACTCATCTTCCTCCTACTCCTCTGCCTCCTACTCATCTTCCTCCTTCTCCTCTGCCTCCTACTCATGTTCCTCCTTCTCCTCTTCCGTCTTCTCCTCTCCTCCTTCTCTTCTTTCTCCTACTCCACGTCCTCCTTCTCTTCCTCCTTCTCCTCTTCCTCATACTCCTACTCCTCCTACTCATCTTCCTCCTACTCCTCTGCCTCCTACTCCTCTTCCTCCTACTCATCTGCCTCCTACTCCTCTGCCTCCTACTCCTCTGCCTCCTACTCCTCTGCCTCCTACTCATCTTCTTCCTTCTCCTCTTCCTTCTTCTCCTCTTCCTCCTCCTCCTCTCCTCCTCCTCCTCTTCCTCCTCCTCCTCTCCTCCTACTCCTCCTCCTCCTTTTCCTCTTCCTACTCAGATTGCATTTAATTCTACGGGGGAGGAAAAAAAACTAATTCATGATCTTTATTTATCCCTGTCTGCTCTGCCGTTTGCACACACTCCCATGCCATGCCCTTTGCCCTTTGCCAAACACAACGTAAACATAGTAATGTTAATGCTTCAAGTAGAGCGTAAAACATGAAATAATCTATTCAATTTGTATCAGACGTGCAGACTGGGAATATCAAAAAACACATAACTTGGCCTTGAATGACTCCATAACATTTTCCAATTTACTTTACAACACTTTCTCCTTTATAAAGCAACATACCATTTTTATAGAATTATATATTTAAGCACATCAGCATTATGGCTTGATTTTTTCATCACTATCAACCCCTTCAACTTTCTGCCTGTATATGACTGGATTTTCCGTCACATAAAATGTATAGAGGTTGTGTTCTGAGGTTCCATGACAGTGTTCTGAGAGGCAAGCATGGTTAGTGGACACACACAATGCCTTTCTGTCCTATTACGCTTGAATTTTCTCATGAGCCTCCCAAATTCACTACTGTAACCAAAGCCTGGTAAGAAAAACAGGACTTCAAGAGAGAGATCAGCTCATGATCAAGATGAGAGGAGAGGAGAGGAGAGGAGAGGAGAGGAGAGGAGAGGAGAGGAGAGGAGAGGAGAGGAAAGGAGAGGAGAGGAGAGGAGAGGAGAGGAGAGGAGAGGAGAGGAAAGAGAAAGAGAGAGCTCTACAGGTTTATATGTCCACCAGCACACTTCATTCCCTCACGCAAGTCAGTAAAGCCTGACAACCTCTCCACAAACACGAGTACCACCGCCTCGCCGCGTCATCGTGGAAAGCGGCTTTTAGTAGTGACATACAAATTAAATTGACCCAATCTGCCACAGAGAGATACATTTATGATGCTAAGAATGGGATGATGACACCCCCCCAAATCCCAATAGAAAGACGAAGGTCTTATTTTTGTATGTTGTATAGAGGCCTCAAAATAACACATAATTGGTTCATGCATAGGATACATGCTGACTGAGGCCTGCTTTGATCTACTTCCACACCAACATAATCCCATGATTTAATCATCCAGGCCTGTAAAAAAATTAAACACTAACCTGATTATAATGCCAGAGCAGTGGAATATCAAAAAAGGTTTCGTAAAAGGGGCTCTTTGGCTGTCCTTTATTGGTTGTAGATAGCACCTTTTTTTCTCAGAGGGCTCTATTTTAACAAACCTAACGCAATGGTAAATCTTTGGTAGTGCTATACGTGTGTCAGTGTGTCAGAAATAATTTAGGCATTTTCACAGCGGGAATTATGGGCACAGTGGCTGGCGGTGGGGTTAAAGGGCTGGGTTTTGATGAATAGATAAGTTGTAGGTGTGTCAAGGCCCTTCACTGGCCAATCAGAATATGCTCCATGGCTAAATATGTGATTGCATCAAGTTGTGTATTTTTATTATCAACTCCAATTCTAATGTTAGTCCAATTCTAAATATGTTGAACATGTTTGCGGTCCATATTGTTCTAAGAAGTCTAATTGCATAGCTTCAACATGAAAATACAGTGCCTTCAGAAAGTAATCATACCCCTTGACTTATTTCTTGACTTATTCCAAATTTACAGTACAAAAAAATAAGCTATTTCTAAATAGGATCGGGTCAGAATCATGATATCACATATTGCCTAAGGCCAAGGGCTCTTTAGTGCTGGCAGTAGTGTTATAGGTTCGGGGGTGTGTTAGAAATATTTTAGCTGTTTTCACAACAGTTTCTCCGACATTTTAAACATTGTTTCAATATTCAAATTCGATCTCCAGCTGTCAAATCAAATGTTATTGGTCACATGCACATGGTTTGCCGATGTTATTGTGAGTGTAGCGAAATGCTTGTGCTTCTAGTTCCGACAGTGCAGCAATATCTAACAAGTAATCTAACAATTCCACAACAACTACCTAATACACACAAATCTAAGTAAAGGGATGGAATAAGAATATGTACATATAAATATATGGATGAGCAATGACTGAGCAGCATAGGCAAGATGCAATAGATGGTATAAAATACAGTATATACATATGGGATGAGTAATGCAATATGTAAACATCATTATTAAAGTGGCATTAACTGACTAGTCATCCATTTGTTAGAGTGGAAAATGATTCAAGTCTGTATGTAGGCAGCAGCATCTATGTGTTAGTGATGGCTGTTTAACAGTCTGATGGCCTTGAGATAGAAGCTATTTTTCAGTCTCTCGGTCCCAGCTTTGATGCACTTGCACTGACCTCGCCTTCAGGATGGTAGTGGGGTGAACAGGCAGTGGCTCGGGTGGTTGTTGTCGTTGATGATCATGTTGGCCTTCCTGTGACATCGGGTGCTGTAGGTGTCCTGGAGGGCAGATTGTTCGCCCCCGGTGATGCGTTGTGCAGACTGCACCACCCTCTGGAGATCCCTGCGGTTGTGGGCGGTGCAGTTGCCGTTCCAGGCGGTGATACAGCCCGACAGGATGCTCTCAATTGTGCATTGTCCCATAGTAATGAACGTGTAGGGGTCGGGAGTCGGGACGAGAGAGAGAGACAGGTAGCGTTTCTCAGCCAGTCAAAATCATGAATCAGCTGGCATCATTTTTATGGATATAAACAAAGAAATGTCGATTGAAAAAAGGTCAAACAAAACAAAGTGCAGCCTCAGTTGGAAGTTATTGTGTGACCGGCTAGCTCCTCTTTATTTTATCCTTTATTTAACTAGGCAAGTCAGTTAAGAACACATTCTTATTTTCAATGACGGCCTAGGAACAGTGGGTTAACTGCCTTGTTCAGGGGCAGAACGACAGATTTGTACCTTGTCAGCTCGGGGATTCAATCTTGCAACCTTACGGTTAACTAGTCCAACGCTCTAACCACCTGCCTCATGAGGAGCCCGCCTGTTACGCGAATGCAGTAAGAAGCCAAGGTAAGTTGCTAGCTAGCATTAAACGTATCTTATAAAAAACAATCAATCAATCAATCAATCAATCAATCATAATCACTAGTTAACTACACATGGTTGATGATATTACTAGTTTATCTAGCGTGTCCTGTGTTGCATATAATCGATGCGGTGCGCATTCGCGAAAAAGGACTGTCGTTGCTCCAACGTGTACCTGACCATAATGTTTTCGAGAAGATAGTTTCCGGATTAGACGATATTAATGACCTAAGGCTCGTATTTCTGTGTGTTATTATGTTATAATTAACTCTATGATTTGATAGAGCAGTCTGACTGAGCGGTGGCAGGTAGCAGCAGGCTCGTAACCATTCATTCAAACAGCACTTTCGTGCGTTTTGCCAGCAGCTCTTAGCAATGCTTCAAGCATTGCGCTGTTTATGACTTCAAGCCTATCAACTCCCGAGATTAGGCTGGTGTAACCGATATGAATCAGCTAGCTAGTTAGCGGGGTGCGCGCTAACAGCGTTTCAAACGTCACTCGCTCTGAGACTTGTAGTAGTTGTTCCCCTTGCTCTGCATGGGTAACGCTGCTTCGAGGGTGGCTGTTGTCGATCTGTTCCTGGTTCGAGCCCAGGTAGGAGCAAGGGGAGGGACGGAAGCTATACTGTTACACTGGCAATACTAAAGTGCCTATAAGAACATCCAATAGTCAAAGGTATATGAAATACAAATCGTATAGAGAGAAATAGTCCTATAATACAGCCTAAAAATTCTTACCTGGGAATATTGAAGACTCATGTTAAAAGGAACCACCAGCTTTCATATGTTCTCATGTTCTGACCAAGGAACTTAAACGTTAGCTTTCTTACATGGCACATATTGCACTTTTACTTTCTTCTCCAACACTTTGTTTTTGCATTATTTAAACCAAATTGAACATGTTTCATTATTTATTTGAGGTTAAATTGATTTTATTGATGTATTATATTAAGTTAAAATAAGTGTTCATTCAGTATTGTTGGAATTGTCAAATTTGAATTTTAAATTTAAAAAATCGGCCGATTAATCGGTACCGGCTTTTTGGGCCATCCAATAATCGGTATCGGTATCGGCGTTGAAAAATCATAATCGGTCGACCTCTATTGTCTATTGATATTCTGTGAAAGTCATTTAGAATGTTCTGTCCAAAACAGATGCCTCTGTAAACTATTAAATCAAATGCATGTTTGTTGTTTGATATGCCGACTCATTTCTGCAGCACAATAATCCTCCTCCTCATCATCATCATCATCATCATCATCACCATTATCATCGCCACCATGATGATAACCATCACCACCACCATCAGTATCTTCATCATCACCATTACCACCACCACCACCATCATCATCATCATTTTGATGCTGTCCTTGCTCTTTCTGATGTTAATGTATTTGAGGGAGCAACTCTTTCTTGTTCAAAGACAGATGATGAATCTCCATTTGTACAGTGATGTTAATAAAGTTTTTTACCCTTCCAGAAATATATCGTTTCTGCTGTTCAACTGAAGGTCAATGAATTACTGAAATCTGCAGCCTCGTTATTATTACGTTTGTGTTTTGTTCTACTGTCCAGCCAATAAAAACTTTAAAACATATTACTCTACACCTTGAAATTACTTTTCTTAAGGAATTGTTGGCATTGATATTTGTATGCATTGTAATTTCCAGTATAATCTACATTTACACTGGATGTTATCCTTCCAGGCACGTGTCACAAACAAGAACAAACAACAGTGATTACATAAAACACTATTTTACTGCCAGATTATCTAAAAGGAATATATTTAGTCAATGTCAATATGTTGTTGTTGTTTGTCATATATTTGTGTTTCCAGTGATATCCGTCAGAGATGAGAAGACTGTAGCTAAAGTGAAAGAAAAAGGGGAAAACAAACGGTCTATGAGTCATATTTTGCCCCGAGATATCATTATTGCTGCCATTAATGTCGCTAATTTCTTATCTTGTCCTTTTATTGAAATGATAAAATAAATGTATAATTCTCTTGATATTGACGAAGGCCAACTATTCGGTTCATTTAAAATTCACCATACAGAATCTTAGTAGCTTGTGACAGTCACTGTAAGAATAAAATACATACAAAAAATGTTTTTTTCTTGCATCCTTCTAGAAGTATCTTTTTTAGCGTCTCACAAACCATGTCCATTGTCTTGGCTTTTTTGACTCCCTTTTGAGAATCCTAAGGTGCAGTAAAGTGTTATTTTAATGATGATAGACAAATACAGATTGGGGTGTTCTGGCATTCTAACGATGGATCTCACTCACTCCAGCCCACTTTACAGTATTTATGCAGTAACCATTTCCTTACAGTTGAATAAACCCACATAGTGGTTTTGAGCGCTGTACCAGGTAGAATCTCCTCACAGGTTAATGCTTCCAATTTTGAGAAGGTATTGTGTGCGTGGTGTGCAGGCAGCAGTTTAAATTGATTCTGGACCACAAGACTGATGTAGTGTTCCCTTGACTCTCTGTCTCCAGAGGTTAGGTTATGGTTGCAAAGTCTCTGAGTGTTAGAGGAAGTGGATGGATTGTTACACAAGTGTATAATGGATACTCTGAGTCTGTCAGACAGGGTACTCTATAATGGATACTCTGAGTCTGTCAGACAGGGTACTCTATAATGGATACTCTGAGTCTGTCAGACAGGGTTTCTCTATAATGGATACTCTGAGTCTGTCAGACACAGTACTCTATAATGGATACTATGCGTCTGTCAGACAGGGTTTCTCTATAATGGATACTCTGAGTCTGTCAGACACGGTACTCTATAATGGATACTCTGAGTCTGTCAGACAGGGTACTCTATAATGGATACTCTGAGTCTGTCAGACACGGTACTCTATAATGGATACTCTGAGTCTGTCAGACACGGTACTCTATAATGGATACTCTGAGTCTGTCAGACAGGGTTTCTCTATAATGGATACTCTGAGTCTGTCAGACAGGGTACTCTATAATGGATACTCTGAGTCTGTCAGACAGGGTTTCTCTATAATGGATACTCTGAGTCTGTCAGACAGGGTACTCTATAATGGATACTCTGAGTCTGTCAGACTGGTTATTTGGTATTGGTGGCTTCTAATCAGGAACAACGTTTTTGTTTTACCATGTAACCTGTCCAGGAAAGACTCATGACAACAAACAACCATAATTACATTAAAACAATACATTCCAAACACTTCATATAAAACTGAAATAGTGGCTTCAGTTATGGACTGTAATTATGATCTATAACAAGGCCCTATACACATGGTATCAATTTTCTCTGCCACAAACTTAGAGACCAAACCACTAAATTACCTAGACTCTGAGACCAAGCCACCAAATCACCTAGACTCTGAGACCAAGCCACCAAAACACCTAGACTCTGAGACCAAGCCACCAAAACACCTAGACTCTGAGACCAAGCCACCAAAACACCTAGACTCTGGGACCAAGACACCAAATCACCTAGACTCTGAGACCAAGCCACCAAATCACCTAGACTCTGAGACCAAGCCACCAAAACACCTAGACTCTGAGACCAAGCCACCAAATCACCTAGACTCTGAGACCAAGCCACCAAATCACCTAGACTCTGAGACCAAGCCACCAAATCACCTAGACTCTGAGACCAAGCCACCAAATCACCTAGACTCTGAGACCAAGCCACCAAATCACCTAGACTCTGAGACCAAGCCACCAAATCACCTAGACTCTGAGACCCTTCCACCAAAACACCTAGACTCTGAGACCAAGCCACCAAATCACCTAGACTCTGAGACCAAGCCACCAAAACACCTAGACTCTGAGACCAAGCCACCAAATCACCTAGACTCTGAGACCAAGCCACCAAATCACCTAGACTCTGAGACCAAGCCACCAAATCACCTAGACTCTGAGACCAAGCCACCAAATCACCTAGACTCTGAGACCAAGCCACCAAATCACCTAGACTCTGAGACCAAGCCACCAAATCACCTAGACTCTGAGACCAAGCCACCAAAACACCTAGACTCTGGGACCAAGCCACCAAATCACCTAGACTCTGAGACCAAGCCACCAAAACACCTAGACTCTGAGACCAAGCCACCAAATCACCTAGACTCTGAGACCAAGCCACCAAATCACCTAGACTCTGAGACCAAGCCACCAAAACACCTAGACTCTGTGGACAGTGATTCAAAGAAGCACTACAGTCAGGTTATAGACTATCACTATGGCTCCTGTCAGGTCAAATCGGCGAAAACTCAGGGTTCTTATTATAGCTGATATGTGATAATGTGTAGTCCCCTCCTCCTCTGTTAACATTTAACACATAACCCTGAGCCAGTGTTTCATTATGTGTGTCGAAGCTATGTTTTGGCTGATGAAGCTCTCTGCCAGTGTTTCATTGTGTGTGTTGAAGCTGTGTTTTGGCTCATGAAGCTCTCTGCTGGATATGACTGGAGGGTACGATTAGACAACAGTAGTTTAAGCTCATGGAAGTCAGCAGACAGAATAAAAATGTACATGTTTAATCATCACATACACCAGATAGGTGTAGGGCAATGTGTTGTTTTACAGGGTCAGACACAGTAGTACAGCTCCACTGGAGCAAATTAGGGTTAAGTGCCTTGCTCAAGGGCACATCGACAGATTTCCCCCCCTTGTCGGCTCAGGTATTCAAACCAGCAACCTTTTCGGTTATTGGCCCAATGCTCCGACCGCTAGGCTACCTGCCGCCAAGAATAAGAGCTCTTTAGCTTTTACCAGCACTGCAAAATCCATTGCCACCAACAGTTCGGTCATGTTATGATGGGAGGACGCGATTTGAGTCTGATTCACTCCTATTTGAAGTCCAGTGTCCACCTGTATTTAATACCTTTAATAGTGAGGGTTGGCAGTGAGCTGGTCGACAGCTGAGCTCATAGCCCACCAGTGCTATGAGATGTCAAAGAGAGTGCACTGGACTTTATAGAACGTAGTATCCAATGAGCAGCAGTGGCATCAAAAGGAAATGAATGAATCAGACGATAAATAAATAAAATGATGCAATCTTTCTAAATGTATACCCATTAGCTTCTTTAATTGAATTTAATATACAGTTCTGTAAGTTCCTCCCATGTATTGTGTGTCACCTCTCTTCTCTCTTTACTCTTGAAAGTCGTAATAATAGAATGCACAAGGTGCGATTTAAAAATTGGGTAGTGCAAAATCAGTTTTCAGTCATTGCATACCTTAGAGAGCTATTTATAACTTGTCAGAAATGTCCAGATCAACTAGCCCATGTCAGCAAACATTTTTTGAGCTAGGTTTTATAGCTCATAGATTTTGTTGTAATTTTTGAGTCTCTCAAATATCACATGAATACACATTAGACATGACAAAATGTATAGAATTGCAATAAAACTAGCTTTAAAACTGCAACATTTTCTCTGCCCCCCCCATGCCAAAATTGCAGGAAATAAGCTTTAAACCTGCAAAATGTTCTGAAAAAAATTGGGAACCCCTGCAATTTCCTCAACATCACAGACAGTACATGTCAAATACATCAATGTAGGACCTCAGTTTTGCTAAAAAGAGAGACAGACAAGCAACAATATATTTAACTCCAGACTTAAACACATAATCGATTTATTTCTTACTGAGAGTATTTTCAAAGGCTTGAACCCAATACCCTGACCCTGAATGACGTTTCTGTGAGACCCTCCTCCCACAACGTCCTCCCTGTGTAAATCAGGTCTGCACCTTCTTACTAAGATGGACGTCACACTGGCACATGTTGTACAGCTCTCACTTTATTCTCAAGTGCTTCATATTATTTTCAGCACTGGAGACTGTCGTAAGAGATGACTAGTGGAATTTCATTTAGTTTTACTTGCCTGGCATAGCTAGGTCATTGCAATACTATTATAGTGCAGATCGTACCGTGAAGATTTATGGCATTAATATTATGAAAATGTAACTCATTCCCCTGAAATGTAACTCAGTCCCCTGAAATGTAACTCATTCCCCTGAAATGTAACTCGGTCCCCTGAAATGTAACTTGGTTCCCTGAAATGTAACTCAGTTTCCTGAAATGTAACTCGGCACTAGTATCTGGGGATATACAGCAGTTCACAGTCACACATACACTATATCACTCTGAGCATTGCTCATTCTGTGACGATCATAACCTCTGTATTGATCTCTGTTGCTTACGATAAAAGCTGCTTAATAATATTCAAGAGCTGATGAGGCTTGGGAGTAAATTTGTTTTAAAGTGATTGTCATTACGTTACGAGTCTTGCTCTGACACTCGCACACACACAGCCCCCAGCTAGCCTCATGAATTAGTCAGACACAATGAGGTTACAGTGCATTCGGAAAGTATTCAGACCTGTTGACTTTTTCCACATTTTGTTACGTTACAGCCTTATTCTAAAATTAATTAAATTGCTTTTTAATTTGACATTTTTCTTAATTTTGCAATTTTAATGGAAATATCACATTTACATAAGTATTCAGACCCTTTACTCAGTACTTTGTTGAAGCACCTTTGGCAGCGATTACAGCCTCAAGTCTTCTTGGGTTTGAAGCTACAAGCTTGGCACACCTGTATTTGGGGAGTTTCTCCCATTCTTCTCTGCAGATCCTCTCAATCTCTGTCAGGTTGGATGGGGACACTGCACAGATATTTTCAGGTCTTTCCAGAGATGTTAGATTGGGTTCAAGTCCGGGCTCTGGCTGGGCCACTCAAAGACATTCAGAGACTTTCCCGAAGCCACTCCTGTGTTGTCTTGGCTGTATGCTTTGGGTCGTTGTCCTGTTGGAAGGTGAACCTTAACCCCAGTCTGAGGTCCTGAGCACTCTGGAGCAGGTTTTCATCAAGGATCTCTCTGTTCTTTGCTCCGTTCATCTTTCTCTCAATCTTGATTACTCTCCCAGTCCCTGTCTCTGAAAAACATCCCTGCAGCATGATGCTGCCACCACCATGAACATACAGGAACTCACACTATACAGAGTATTTGCACTTTTGTTTTCTTTCAGGAATGAACATAGAACGGAAACGTGTACCCAAACCAAAATATCAAGAGAGATAATCAAAAATTGCTTACATTACACAACTCTGTGTTGCTGGGTCATTAGAAGTTTGGCTGAACTAATTTAAAGTTCCAGAAATCAATAATGTTTTTCCCTTTCGACTCTAATATATTAGGAATCATTTGACTACACTAAAATCTGTTACTTCGTTTCATTAGTATGTGTAAAATGCTTCGTATTTAAACACTGTGCCAGTTTAATCATAAATTCTAACAGACCTTAGAGGTCTTATGGGGGCATTGGAAAATAATGCATTCGTCTATTACTTGTCCTTAGTTTCTCACAGTTTCCTTTGTCAAGATCCCACACTCATTGATCCTCCACAGCTTCCAATCCACACATGAAACCCTGCTCCTCTTCACTGCAATTCATCTCCAAGCTATTGTTGTACATGAGAATGAATGCTCAATCAACATTCTGTACCAGAAAAAAAATTATAAAAGCAAAATAAACGACGAGAGAACAATTGATTCAGATCCTCAGTATTCAGTCAATGTTACAATGACAAGTTTGGCTTTAGGCACCATTCTGATTGAGCTTCTGGAAGCCGAACCAGCTGGGCTGAGGCTAAGGGTTATGGTTTTAAAATAAATTATGCCAGGGTAGGGGGTGGGTAAAAGACTTCACATCTCTGTAAACACCAGGAGTTCTTGTTCCCCGGCCTCCCACCAGCTCCCTGGGGCAACGGGAGGAGAACACAAGACAGAGGGAGGCACATTATACTATCTTCCCCTAACAGCCTGTTAAGAGGCCCCCTCCATACTGCCCTTTCCTCACACACACACACGCACGCACGCACTCACGCACACACACACACACACACAAGTCCTTGTACCCACCATGTGTCACGTTCTGACCTTAGTTCTTTTGTTATGTCTTTGTTTTAGTATGGTCAGGGCGTGAGTTGGGTGGGTTGTCTATGTTTGTTTTTCTATGTTGTGTTTTGCGTTTGGCCTGGTATGGTTCTCAATCAGAGGCAGGTGTCGTTAGTTGTCTCTGATTGAGAATCATACTTAGGTAGCCTTTTCCCACCTGTGTGTCGTGGGTGATTATTTTCTGTTCTGTGTTTTGTATTTAGCCGTTCAGGACTGTTTCGTTTCGTTCTCGTGTTTTTGTTGTTTTTGTTCGAGTATTCGTTTTCATTAAAAGAGATAATGAATACTTACCACGCTGCACCTTGGTCCTCCTCTCTTTCTCCCAACGACGAACGTTACACCATGCCATTACCCTTCAGCCTCCAGAGTGCTAAACTACTCTCTCTCTTTGCCTGTCTCTGCAGTCTCCAGTCCTCCATATGATTTTACACTCTTTTCAGCGAGAACAATCAATTTGTTTCAAGAAACCTCAAGGCCATGCAGAAGAGTAGGGTGGGAGGAACTCTACCTTGAAAGTGTGAGATATACTGTACATTGTTTGTGAGGCGCTGTGGTGTCCTTTGGTGCTTTGGTCCTCCACAGTCCCATAGTGCATCACCCACGGGCTAAACCGATGGTATGCAACCCTCATGTTTTGCATAATTTCAAATACAATTATTTTCTACACAACCAGTGGGAAGATGCTGGTATCCACTTGCATACATAAATACCCCTCTATGTGTTGTCACCACTCTGCCTGCCTTTTTGGAATTATAGTGCATTTCATGAAACTTTTGAGGCCCTTACCCCTACTGAAGATGTGATGGTGTGCTTTTCATTGCTTTTCCTCTAGCGCATGTATGTTGACTGTAGGAGAGCTTTGTCACATATGACAAAAACATGTCTACAAGCAATTGTTACAGCAACAGGAGAAAAGCTTCAAGAGCATTGTCCAAATACTGGTGGACTCAACTAACAAAAGAATTGACGATTTAACCAAAGAGGTCCAGGACCCTGGAGAAAGACAAGACTTGAGAGGAACCTACATCTTCCCCAATGACGACTTGTCTGTAGCTGTGCGCCAGAGGCGGAAAGAACTTATCCCAGCTGTGAAAGCTGCCAGAGAGCGTGGGAACATTGCTTACATCCTCTACGGCAATCTCATTGTTCACCCTCCGTTCCAAAAGCCTGGGAGGAGTGAGAGAGGCAAGCTTCCTGGTCAGTAGCTTCAACCCATTATCACACACACACACGCACATGCATGCACACGCACACACACACACACACACACACACACACACACACACACACACACACACACACACACACACACACACACACACACACACACACACACACACACACACACACACACACACACACACGGGGATAGAGAATAGAGATTCACACACACACACACACACACACACACACACACACACACACACACACACACACACACACACACACACACACACACACACACACACACACACACACACACACACACACACACACATACACACACACACACACACACACACATACACACACGGGGATAGAGAATAGAGATTCACACACACACACACACACACACACGCACGCACACACACACACACACACACACACACACACACACACACACACACACACACACACACACACACACACACACACACACACACACACACACACACACGGACACACATGCACACACACATGCACACACATGCACACACATGCACACTCACACACACTCACACACACACAGCATATATTCAGAGCCATATTCATGTAAACTTCGAGAAGATCTCATGTCAAATGTTGTTGAAGTGTTGTGGTTGCAGGTTCACCTGCCTGTTCTAAGGCCTCTTCTTTGCTTGATAATGTGTGTGATGTTAACCAAGAGGTCTATTTTCTGGGTGACCTGAATATTGGCTGGTTTTCATCAAGCTGTCTGCTCAAGGGGTAGCTTCAAACTGTAACCAGTGCCTGTAATCTGGCTCAGGTTATCAATCAACCTACCAGAGTGTTTAAAAACACTACATCATTCACGTGTATTGATCATATCTTTACTAATGCTTCAAAACTCTGCTCTAAAGCTGTATCCATACCCATTGGATGTTGTGACCATAACAGAGTGGCCATATCTAGAAAACTAAAGTTCCAAAGGCTGAGCCTAAAACTGTGTATAAGAGATCATACAAGTGGCATTGTAGTAATTCCTATATTGAAGATGTAAAGATTTGTTAGTCTGATGTGTGTAATGAGGAGCATCTAGATGCTGCACTTGATGCATTTATGACATTGTTTCTTCCAGTTATTGATAAGCATGCACCTATTAAGAAACTGACTGTTAGAAAAACCTGGTCTCAGACATTTCGTATTATTCTGTACGTAAATCCGATACACATTTTTTTAGTATGATATGTTACGTTTTGTATGGTATGTATTCATTTGTGGATGTCCATCACCCATTTCGTATGATATGTTATGAATTAAAATGTATATTGTACAGTACGAGTCAGACGTTTGGACACACCTACTCATTCAATGGTTTTTATTTATTTTTACTATTTTCTACATTGTAGAATAATAGTGAAGACATCAAAACTATTAAATAACACATATGGAATCATGTAGTAACCAAAAAAGTGCCAAACAAATCAAAATATATTTGAGATTTGAGATTCTTCAATGACAGCTATTTGAGATTCCTTGACAGCTATACACAATCTTGGCATTCTCTCAACCAGCTTCTGCATTTCGTTAAAAGTACATTTGTGGAATTGATTTCCTTCTTAATGCGTTTGCGCCAATCAGTTGTGTTGTGACAAGGTAGGGATGGTATACAGAAGATAGCCCTATTTGGTAAAAGACCAAGTCCATATTATGCCAAGAACAGCTCAAATAAGCAAAGAGAAATGACAATAAATGCTTTACAGTGTTCAAGTAACAAACATATCGCAACATCAGCTGTTCAGAGGAGACTATGTGAATCAGACCTTCATGGTCGAATTGCTGCATTGAAACCACTTCTAAAGGACACCAATAAGAAGAAGAGACTTGCTTGGTCCAAGAAACACAAGCAATGGACATTAGACCGATGGAAATCTGACCTTTGGTCTGATGTGTCCAAATTGGAGATTTTTGGTTCCAACCTCCGTGTCATTGTGAGACGCAGAGTAGGTGAAAGGATGATCTCTGTATGTGTGGGAACCACTGTGGAGCATGGAGCAGGAGGTGTGATGGTGTGGGGGTGCTTTGCTGGTGAAACTGTCTGTGATTTATTTAGAATTTAAGACACACTTAACCAGCATGGCTACCACAGCATTCTGTAGTTGTCACACACTGTCACAAACTGTCACACACCTGCCCTTGTTATTGTCTCCACCTCCTCCAGGTGTCGCTTGTTATCCCTGGTGTATATATCCCTGTGTTTCCTGTCTCTCTGTGCCAGTTCGTCTTGTATGTTTCAAGTCAACCAGCGTCTTTTTCCCGTGCTCCTGTCTTTTCTATTCTCTTTTACTAGTCCTCCCGGTTTTGACCCTTGCCTGTTTTCTGGACTCCGTACCCGCCTGCCTGACCATTCTGCCTGCCCTGACCTCGAGCCTGCCTACCACACTGTACCTTCTGGACTCTGAACTGGTTTTGACCTTTTGCCTGTCCACAACCATTCTCTTGCCTACCCCTTTTGGATGTATTAAATATCAAAGACTCAAACCATCTGCCCCCCATGTCTGCATCTGGGTCTCGCCTTGTGCCCTTAAAGTAGTGATATGCCATCCCATCTGGTTTGCACTTAGTGGGACTATAATTTGTTTTTCAACAGGACAATGACCCAAAACACCTGTGTATGGGCTGTTTGACCAAGAAAAAGAGTGATGCAGTGCTGCATCAGATGACCTGGCCTCCACAATCACCCGACCTCAACCCAATTGAGATGGTTTGGGATGAGTTGGACCGCAGAGTGAAGGAAAAGCAGCCAACAAGTGCTCAGCATATGTGGGAAATCCTTCAAGACTATTGGAAAGCATTCCAGGTGAAGCTGGTTGAGAAAATGCCAAGAGTGTGCAAAGCTGTCATCAAGGCAAATGGTGGCTACTTTCAGATATAAAATATATTTTGATTTGTCTAACACTTTTTTTGGTTACTACATGATTTCATATGTGTTATGTCATAGTTTTGATGTCTTCACTATTATTCTACAATGTAGAAAATAGTAAAAAAAAAAAAAAAAAAAACATTGAATGAGTAGGTGTGTCCAAACTTTTGACTGGTACTTTATGTTACGAATTTGGAAAACATACAATATTTTCAGAGTTTGCTAAATATATGATATGTTACGAATTCTAGCTAGGTGGCTAACGTTAGATCGCTGGCTAACGTTAGCTAGGCTAGGGGTTAGGGCCAAGGTTTGGGTGAAGTTTAGGAGTTAGGTTAAAAGGTTAAGGTTAGGGTTAGGGGAAGGGTTAGCTAACATGCTTAGTAGTTGCAAAGTATCTAAAAAGTTAATAAAAAGTTGCTAATTGCCTTAAGAAACCATCTGTCTTATGTAACCATACCAAACGTAGCATATACTCATTTCAGTGTCTAGTCTATGAGACCAGGCCGGATAAAACTGTTAAGGCACACTGGATTGATGAGGAATTTAAAAAGTGTATGGTTGAGAGAACAAAAATAAGACAAAATTGTATTATGAAACTAAGATAAACTGTATAAAGTATGATGGAAAAATGGTTTGGAATACTTTGAAATGGAATTACGGGCAGAAAGACTAATTCAACTCTATCTTTTATTGAATCAGATGGCTCATTCATGGCAAAACCTTCTGCCAATTGTTTTAATGACTATTGCATTGGCAAAGTGGCAAACTCAGGCATGAAAAGCCAACAACAAACTGTGAGCCATCATCTTCAGGCATAAAATAATTAATAATGAATGAAAAGCATTGTAAATAACGAATTTTGTCAAGTTAGTGTCAGAGAGGTGGAACAATTATTTGTGTCCATCAATAATGAGAAACCACCTGTTATTGACAACCTAGATGTAAAGTTACTGAGGATGGTAGCTGACTATATTTCTTTCTTTCTTCTTATATATATATATTTTAATAGTCATATTGTCCTTTAGTCATTGCGTTCTTAGCAGGGTTGGGGAGTAACGGATTACAAAAAACGATAACTGTAATTCGTTACGTTACAAGCTAAAATATTGTAATCAGTTGTTTGCAAAAAAAGTATTTGACACTTCTCTGTTTTCTCAATGACATTCAAATCAGCATTGAAAAAAGGTGCAAGCTGGTCTGACCACAATTCAGAGACCACCATGATGACTCACCAAATATGTTTGATGGATTGCAGGAAAACAGCAGGAATAGTCTTTTGTAGGCTGCAGTCCAAGCTATGTCTTCCAATGGTGCGACTGCTGTCGGCGTCCAAAGATTATCAAACTTGAATAAACACTTGGATGTAAGGATGGCAGCAGTGGTGTAGTCTATGGCGATACGGATATAACTTATTATTGATATCTACACAGCGCATTGATGTGAATCACACTGCTGCTCTCACATTAGGCTATTTGCACTTTACGGATTGTGGTTTTTGTGGATGGCTGTTCACATTTCTAAATGTATATTTGAACCCAATAATGGTTGAATTCAAGAAGTTTAAACTGCCTATCAATCATTGTTTTTGAAACCAGTAGACAGCCAGTGAAAAATACGCTCTTGCAACAGCTGCATAGTGCGGATCCCAGCCTATAGAATAACAGCTGCATAGTGCGGATCCCAGCCTATGGAATAACAGCTGCATAGTGCGGATCCCAGCCTATAGAATAACAGCTGCATAGTGCGGATCCCAGCCTATGGAATAACAGCTGCATAGTGCGGATCCCAGCCTATAGAATAACAGCTGCATAGTGTGGATCCCAGCCTATAGAATAACAGCTGCATAGTGTGGATCCCAGCCTATAGAATAACAGCTGCATAGTGTGGATCCCAGCCTATAGAATAACAGCTGCATAGTGCGGATCCCAGCCTATGGAATAACAGCTGCATAGTGCGGATCCCAGCCTATAGAATAACAGCTGCATAGTGCGGATCCCAGCCTATGGAATAACAGCTGCATAGTGCGGATCCCAGCCTATAGAATAACAGCTGCATAGTGTGGATCCCAGCCTATAGAATAACAGCTGCATAGTGCGGATCCCAGCCTATGGAATAACAGCTGCATAGTGCGGATCCCAGCATATAGAATAACAGCTGCATAGTGCGGATCCCAGCCTATGGAATAACAGCTGCATAGTGCGGATCCCAGCCTATAGAATAACAGCTGCATAGTGTGGATCCCAGCCTATAGAATAACAGCTGCATAGTGTGGATCCCAGCCTATAGAATAACAGCTGCATAGTGTGGATCCCAGCCTATAGAATAACAGCTGCATAGTGCGGATCCCAGCCTATGGAATAACAGCTGCATAGTGCGGATCCCAGCCTATAGAATAACAGCTGCATAGTGCGGATCCCAGCCTATGGAATAACAGCTGCATAGTGCGGATCCCAGCCTATAGAATAACAGCTGCATAGTGCGCATCCCAGCCTATAGAATAACAGCTGCATAGTGCGGATCCCAGCCTATGGAATAACAGCTGCATAGTGCGGATCCCAGCCTATAGAATAACAGCTGCATAGTGCAGATCCCAGCCTATAGAATAACAGCTGCATAGTGTGGATCCCAGCCTATGGAATAACAGATGCATAGTGCGGATCCAAGCCTATAGAATAACAGCTGCATAGTGCGGATCCCAGCCTATAGAATAACAGCTGCATAGTGCGGATCCCAGCCTATGGAATAACAGCTGCATAGTGCGGATCCCAGCCTATGGAATAACAGCTGCATAGTGCGGATCCCAGCCTATAGAATAACAGCTGCATAGTGTGGATCCCAGCCTATAGAATAACAGCTGCATAGTGCGGATCCCAGCCTATGGAATAACAGCTGCATAGTGCGGATCCCAGCATATAGAATAACAGCTGCATAGTGCGGATCCCAGCCTATGGAATAACAGCTGCATAGTGCGGATCCCAGCCTATAGAATAACAGCTGCATAGTGTGGATCCCAGCCTATAGAATAACAGCTGCATAGTGTGGATCCCAGCCTATAGAATAACAGCTGCATAGTGTGGATCCCAGCCTATAGAATAACAGCTGCATAGTGCGGATCCCAGCCTATGGAATAACAGCTGCATAGTGCGGATCCCAGCCTATAGAATAACAGCTGCATAGTGCGGATCCCAGCCTATGGAATAACAGCTGCATAGTGCGGATCCCAGCCTATAGAATAACAGCTGCATAGTGCGCATCCCAGCCTATAGAATAACAGCTGCATAGTGCGGATCCCAGCCTATGGAATAACAGCTGCATAGTGCGGATCCCAGCCTATAGAATAACAGCTGCATAGTGCAGATCCCAGCCTATAGAATAACAGCTGCATAGTGTGGATCCCAGCCTATGGAATAACAGATGCATAGTGCGGATCCAAGCCTATAGAATAACAGCTGCATAGTGCGGATCCCAGCCTATAGAATAACAGCTGCATAGTGCGGATCCCAGCCTATGGAATAACAGCTGCATAGTGCGGATCCCAGCCTATAGAATAACAGCTGTATAGTGCGGATCCCAGCCTATGGAATAACAGCTGCATAGTGCGGATCCCAGCCTATAGAATAACAGCTGCATAGTGCGGATCCCAGCCTATAGAATAACAGCTGCATAGTGCGGATCCCAGCCTATAGAATAACAGCTGCATAGTGCGGATCCCAGCCTATGGAATAACAGCTGCATAGTGCGGATCCCAGCCTATAGAATAACAGCTGCATAGTGCGGATCCCAGCCTATGGAATAACAGCTGCATAGTGCGGATCCCAGCCTATGGAATAACAGCTGCATAGTGCGGATCCCAGCCTATGGAATAACAGCTGCATAGTGCGCATCCCAGCCTATAGAATAACAGCTGCATAGTGCGGATCCCAGCCTATGGAATAACAGCTGCATAGTGCGGATCCCAGCCTATAGAATAACAGCTGCATAGTGCAGATCCCAGCCTATAGAATAACAGCTGCATAGTGTGGATCCCAGCCTATGGAATAACAGATGCATAGTGCGGATCCAAGCCTATAGAATAACAGCTGCATAGTGCGGATCCCAGCCTATAGAATAACAGCTGCATAGTGCGGATCCCAGCCTATGGAATAACAGCTGCATAGTGCGGATCCCAGCCTATAGAATAACAGCTGTATAGTGCGGATCCCAGCCTATGGAATAACAGCTGCATAGTGCGGATCCCAGCCTATAGAATAACAGCTGCATAGTGCGGATCCCAGCCTATAGAATAACAGCTGCATAGTGCGGATCCCAGCCTATAGAATAACAGCTGCATAGTGCGGATCCCAGCCTATGGAATAACAGCTGCATAGTGCGGATCCCAGCCTATAGAATAACAGCTGCATAGTGCGGATCCCAGCCTATGGAATAACAGCTGCATAGTGCGGATCCCAGCCTATGGAATAACAGCTGCATAGTGCGGATCCCAGCCTATGGAATAAAAGTGGGGCTTTTATTGCTCGATCTAATTCATGCTGATTAAAAAAAATACATCCATAGGCCTAATGGCCACATGCTCACACTCACAAAACTTTTGATAGACTTAAATGGGCAATTTGTAGTTGCCACATCCACTTTTGGACTTAAATGATATATATTAATGTAAGATATAATTGAACCGTATTATTATATGTAGTAGAAAGCGATGGGTTAGAAGAAGCCTACATAACCAACCCATACAGTAACATGTAACATCCAGTTTTGGCCAGCTATGTAAACTTTAACATTGATTTATCCTGCAGTAGATGTCATTCAATTGGTAACTGAATGTAATCAGATTACGTCCTGAGTTTGGGTAATCCAAAAGTTACGTTATTGATTACAATTTTGGACAGGTAACTAGTAACTGTAACGGATTACATTTAGAAAGTAACCTACCCATCCCTGGTTCTTAGTCTACATTTGTGTAGCTGTTCCTGTCCATTAGTGTTGTGTGTTTTGTCATGTTCTATGTTTTGTGTGGACCCCAAATAAAAATCATAAATCACATGTCTCCTGGGTTGTATGGAACTTTTCATATGTAGGAAATTTGACTTGAACAATTTTGATACATCCCAGGTATTTACTATTCAATGGACTCTTCTAGGGCATTAGGGTCAAATATTTTAATTTGTAGCCAACACACATGAACCAAGATCCTTTAGGGGACTGCAGAGGACCATATTTGGAACCATCATTCATCGATTGAGTGCACTGTAACGAAAAACAATAGTTCCAAATGAATGAGTGGATACAGTTGTAACATACAAAATCCCTGCAGGAATGTTCTATCCTCTCAGGATGATAATCTCGAATCAAAATCTACGACAAACAAACATAAACACAATCCAATAGAATCCAATTATATGACATGGCCAAATAGAATTCATCCATCCAAAGGTAAACTCTATCAAAACACAGTGAGCCTGCAGTGAGGTACAAATGTCTTGTGGTGTAACTGGAAACAATGTCTTGAGGTGTAACTGGCAATAACGAGACGGATCCAACAGAGGGAGAGACTTACACCAAACACACATCATTTAAAAAAAAATATATATTGATAAACTCCACACAACATCACACCTGACCAATTAACTGAGCTCTATGTACAGTTTGACGACATTGAGTCAAATGGTAAGAACAAGGGAAGTGAGAAAGAAGCTAGGTACGATATACGTCAAGGTATCATAGACGTCAACTACCCATTCACGGAATGCGTAGATCATCATGTGACATCGTGAGAGGATCATGTGACTCAACCCTTGCTCTGAATAGGACCCCTTTGTGTGTGTGTGTGTGTGTAACATGTGGAAATAAAAGGTCCCAACATCCAGTTTTCAGCGGAAAAGGAAGCTGAGTTGAAGATACTGTATCCCTAAAAACCGCTGAGGGTGGTACCCCTTCAACCTCACTTTCTGTACGCACACACATACATGCATTCACACCAACACGTACCCACAAGTACGTACGTACGCACACACACACACACACACACACACACACACACACACACACACACACACACACACACACACACACACACACACACACCCTCCATTTTGGAAACCGAGCAGTGGATGTCTTGGGAATTGTGACAAGTGTTGAGTGAGAGAGAAAGATTAAGTGTGTGTGTGTGTGTGTGTGTGTGTGTGTGTGTGTGTGTGTGTGTGTGTGTGTGTGTGTGTGGCCCTCTTCATGGGCACCTGCATGAGCCCCCCACACCTGGCTATCTTCACCAGGTGAGTCCCCCAACCTGCCTGTGTGTGTGTGTGATGTTTATCACCGCATCACAGCGATGTATTAGACCTAACTTTTTAGAAGGGACAATAAGATAACTACTCCTGTGCTAATCACATCCCCAAAGTCTTCCAGGAATTGTGTTGCGTTTGGTTTTTATGACTTTTAACAGCCAGGAAGCATGAAGCAAGTTGGGTCAAAAGGCCAATGCTGATTGGCTCTGAAGTACGAAGTAACGCATACAGCATCCTTTGCTCCATATTCAGTGCCCTTTGAACTCCGTGACTGGTGATGTCCGTATCATTATCTCAACATGTATGGAGATAACTAACCTCACGTCCTTGGACGTGCACCTCCACGTCCCCTTTTCAAATCCAGGATTGCCCCTTTAATTGATCGGCCATAATCTCTTCTTTAATCACCTGGGCAGATAACATTGGATAAGGCAAAACCACTGGAGATCTGAGGCAATTTATACACAAATATATAGTATTTAAATTGATTAATTTATCAAATGGTATTATAAAGAGCGACTTTTGAAAATAGACCCTTCAAGGGTGTCACGTCCGTTGTTGGAATGAGACCAAGGTGCAGCGTGGTAGGCGAACATCTTACTTTATTTTAAAATGAACACCAAAAACCAACAAAATACAAAACGAAATGTAAAGTTCTGCAGGGCTAGACAGCAACTATGCAATAACAAGATCCCACAATCAAAGGTGGGAAAAAGAGCTGCCTAAGTATGATCCCCAATCAGAGACAACGATACACAGCTGCCTCTGATTGGGAACCATACTAGGCCAACAAAGAAATAGAAACATAGATTTGCCCACCCAAGTCACACCCTGACCTAACCAAATAGAGAATAAAAAGGCTCTCTAAGGTCAGGGCGTGACAAAGGGGCAGTAGGTAGCCCTGAGCCAGCAAGCTGAAAAAATCTGCCGTTCTGCCCTTGAGCAAGTCAGTTAACCCCAAACAACAACTGCTCGCCGGGCGACGATGACGTCGATGAAGACAGCCTCCCACAACTCTCTGATTCAGAGAGGTTGGGTTAAATGCGGAAGACACATTTCAGTTGTGCAACTGACTAGGTCTTCCTTTTCTTAAGGAAAACAATTTACTCCACTGTTATCTGATGGCTAAGGGCTTTATTTAGCCTATTCCAAGGGGATCCTTCAGTGGGCTATTATTGGAGGAATAGGTTCAGATAGTGGTCATATGAAAAAGCAGGGAGTGGCGTTTGTGTGTGTGTGACTTTGCAGTGATCACTCATCTGTGCCAAGAACTTTGATGAACATAGTGTGTACAAGTGTCCTACACTGGGTTAACCTAGGCTATTAATTTATTAAATGCAGTAGTCCTGATCAATCATTTAAGATGGTGTCTGACATATGCAGGGAAACTTAAATCAGTTTTACCTAATTTCTATCAGCATGTTAAATGTGCAACCAGAGGGTAAAAAAATTCTAGACCGCCTTTATTCCAGAAACAGAGACGTGTACAAAGCTCTCCCTCGCTCTCCATTTGGCAAATCTGACCATAACTCTATCCTCCTGATATCTGCTTGCAAGCAAAAATTAAAGCAGGAAGCACCAGTGACTCGGTCTATAAGAAAGTGATCAGATGAAGCAGATGCTAAACTACAGGACTGTTTTGCTAGCACAGACTGGAATATGCTCCGGGATTCTTCCGATGGCATTGAAGAGTATACCCCATCAGCCACTGGCTTTATCAATAAGTGCATTGAGCAAGTTGTCCCCACAGTTACTGTACGTACATACCCCAACCAGAAGCCATGGATTACAGGCAACATTCGCACTGAGCTAAAGGGTAGAGCTGCCGCTTTTAATGAGCAGGACTCTAACCCGGAAGCTTATAAGAAATCCCGCTACGCCCTCAGACGAACCATCAAACATCAATACAGGACTAAGATTGAATTGTACTACACCGGCTCTGACGCTCGTTGGATGTGGCAGGGCTTGCAAACTATTTCAGACTACAAAGGGAAGCACAGACGAGAGCTGCCCAGTGACACAAGCCTACCAAACGAGCTAAATAACTTCTATGCTCGCTTCGAGGCAAGTAACACTGAAACACGCATCAGCTGTTTCAGACGACTGTGTGATCACGCTCTCCGCAGCCGATGTGAGTAAGACCTTTAAACAAGTCAACATTCACAAGGCCACAGGGCCAGACGGATTACCAGGACGTGTACTCTGAGCTTGCGCTGACCAACTGGCAAGTGCCTTCACTGACATTTTCAACCTCTCCCTGTCTGAGTCTGTAATAGCAACATGTTTCAAGCAGACCACCATAGTCCCTGTGCCCAAGAACACTAAGGTAACCTGCCTAAATGACTACTGACCCGTAGCACTTGCGTCTGTAGCCATGAAATGCTTTGAAAGGCTGGTCATGGCTCAATACCATTATCCCAGAAACCCTAGACCCACTCCAATTTGCATACCACACCAACAGATCCCCCCTATTACAGGGGCTGAGTCACTGGCTTACTGGTGCTCTTTCATGCCGTCCCTAGGAGGGGTGCGTCACTTGAGTAGGTTGAGTCACTGACGTGATCTTTCTTTCTGGGTTGGCGCCCCCCCTTGGGTTGTGCCGTGGCGGAGATCTTTGTGGGCTATACTCGGCCTTGTCTCAGGATGGTAAGTTGGTGGTTGAAGATATCCCTCTATTGGTGTGGGGGCTGTGCTTTGGCAAAGTGGGTGGGGTTATATCCTTCCTGTTTGGCCCTATCCGGGGGTATCATCGGATGGGGCCACAGTGTCTCCTGACCCCTCCTGTCTCAGCCTCCAGTATTTATGCTGCAGTAGTTTATGTGTCGGGGGCTACGGTCAGTTTGTTATATCTGGAGTACTTCTCCTGTCTTATCCGGTGTCCTGTGTTAATTTAAGTATGCTCTCTCTAATTCTCTCTTTCTCTCTTTCTTTCTCTCTCTCGGAGGACCTGAGCCCTAGGACCATGCCTCAGGACTACCTGGCATGATGACTCCTTGCTGTCCCCAGTCCATCTGGCCGTGCTGCTGCTCCAGTTTCAACTGTTCTGCCTGCGGCTATGGAACCCTGACATGTTCACCGGACGTGCTACCTGTCCCAGACCTGCTGTTTTCAACTCTCTAGAGACAGCAGGAGCGGTAGAGATACTCTTAATGATCGGCTATGAAAAGCCAACTGACATTTACTCCTGAGGTCCTGACTTGCTGCACCCTTGACAACTACTGTGATTATTATTATTTGACCATGCTGGTCATTTCTGAACATTTGAACATCTTGGCCATGTTCTGTTATAACCTCCACCCGGCACAGCCAGAAGAGGACTGGCCACCCCTCATAGCCTGGTTCCTCTCTAGGTTTCTTCCTAGGTTTTGGCCTTTCTAGGGAGTTTTTCCTAGCCACCGTGCTTCTACACCTGCATTGCTTGCTGTTTGGAGTTTTAAGCTGGGTTTCTGTACAGCACTTTGAGATATCAGCTGATGTAAGAAGGGCTATATAAATACATTTGATTTGATTTGATCTATATTGCAAACCACACTGCCCTTTCCCACCTGGACAAAAGGAACACCTATGTGAGAATGCTATTCACTGACTACAGCTCAGCGTTCAACACCATAGTGCCCTCAAAGCTCATCACTAAGCTAAGGATCCTGGGACTAAACACCTCCCTCTACAACTGGATCCTGGACTTCTTGACGGTCCGCCCCCAGGTGGCGAGGGTAGGTAACAACACATCCGCCACGCTGATCCTCAACACGGGGGCCCCTCAGGGGTGTCTGCTCATTCCCCTCCTGTACTCCCTGTTCACTCATGACTGCACGGCCAGGCACGACTCCAACACAATTATTAAGTTTGCTGATGACACAACAGTGGTGTAGGCCTGATCATCGAAAACGGTAGAGATCTGACCGTGTGGTGCAAGGCAACAACCTCTCCTTCAACGTGATCAAGACAAAGGAGATGATTGTGCACTACAGGAAAAGGACGACTGAGCGCGCCCCCATTCTCATCGACGGGGCTATAGTGGAGCAGGTTGAGAGCTTCAAGTTCCTTGGCGTCCACATCACCAACAAATTGACATGGTCCAAGCACACCAAGACAGTCATGAAGAGCACACAACAAAACCTATTCCCCCTCAGGAGACTGAAAAGATTTGGTATGGGTCCTCAAATCCTCAAAGGGTTGTACAGCTGCACCATTGAGAGCATCCTGATGGGTTGCATTACTGCCTGGTGTGGCAACTGCTCTGCCTCCGGCACTACAGAGGGTAGTGCGTACGGCCCAGTTCCTGCCATCCAGGACATCTATACAAGGCGGTGTCAGAGGAAGGCCCTAAAAATTGTCAAAGATTCCAACCACCTTAGTCATAGACTGTTCTCTCTGCTTGGTACCAGAGCTCCAAGTCTAGGTCCAAGAGGCTTCTAAACAGCTTCTACCTCCAAGCCATAAGACTCCTGAACATCTAATAAAATTGCTACCCAGACTATTTGCATTGTCCCCCTTCTACTCTGTTGCTATTCTCTGTTATTATCTATGCATAGTCACTTTAATAACTCTACCTACATGTACATATTACCTCAATTACTCTGACACCGGTACACCAGCACATTGACTCTGTACCTGAACGCCCAGTATATAGCCAGGCTATTATTATTTACTGCTGCTTTTTTATTATCTCTTACTTTTTTTAAAGGTATTTTCTTAAAAATTCATTGCTGAAAGGTTGCAAGACCGAATCCCCGAGCTGACAAGGTGAAAATATGTTGTTTTGCCCCTGAACAAGTGTCACGAACGTCGTAATCCTCCTCGTCTGAGTAAGAGTAAGGATCGGACCAAAGCGCAGCGTGGTTTGATGAATACATACTTGATTTATTTAACAAAGACAAAAACACTAAACAAACTTACAAAACAACAAAACGAACGTGACGCTATATAACGAAAGTGCAGACACAAGCAACCAACGTATAGACAATAACCCACAACCCACAATACAAAACAGGCTACCTAAATATGGTTCCCAATCAGAGACAACGCAAAACACCTGCCTCTGATTGAGAACCATATCAGGCCAAACACAGAAATAGACAAACCAGACATACAACATAGAATGCCCACACAGATCACACCCTGACCAACCAAAACATAAAACCTACAAAGCAAACTATGGTCAGGGTGTGACAACAAGGCAGTTAACCCACCTAAGCCGTCATTGATAATAAGAATTTGTTCATAACTGACTTGCCTAGTTAAATAAAATTTCACTGTAAGGTCTACACCTGTTCTATTCGGTGCATGTGACAAATACGATTTGATTTAATATGCAATCACAATTTCACAAATTGATTTCAAGGGCATTGGCAGAATTGTGTACTTTGGTTACACTTAGCCAATCTACACTGCTTGACCAAAAGTATGTGGACACCTGCTCGTCGAACATCTCATTCCAAAATCATGGGCATTAATATGGTGTTGGTCCCCCTTTGCTGAAGGCTTTCCACTAGATGCATTCATATGGATCATGTATCTCCTTCTATAGCCTACACACAAGTCATGTTTTGAAATAAAGTAAACAGCAGTGGGCAAATACAAAATATTGGCAGTTACCAAGCATGACTCAGACACATGTATCTTTTTTTTATTTTGTTAACGACGGCTCCAGATCCACAGTCAACGCTTGCTCCTCCCGTCCACACCCATGGCCACGTAACGGGGTGGGCCTTCAGGAGTATTCAGGAGGGACTAGGTGATGACAGAAGAAAGATTCAGCAGCCTGCCCTACACCATTACTTTATAAATGCCCGCGCACGACCCGATCTGAGCTCGTCACAGTGTCCCTCGTGGTCCATATTTATACGGCACCCTGGCGCGCAGAGACGCACAGGCATGCTTCAAGCTCTAATTTGACAGCGCGCACAGCTCGAGCGAAGCCAACAACCTGTGTGTACAGCTTCCGAGGAGGAAAACGAATAAGCACGAGAGGAGTTAATCTGACACTTTTATTTGCAACAGTTTGTTGAAGCAGTGAGCTTGTTGTTCTCAGAGGTGAGTCACTTGGATCATTCAGACCTAAAAGCACCGATTTCTCTTTTGGTGCCATACAGAAAATTACGCATTTCATGGCTGCTTAGCGCTGCTGATTATGAGTCGCTATCGTTGAGGTTTGACACATTATACACTTGATTATGGGATCGAATGTAATAACAACTGCTTAAATCCTACGTTAATTTTATTGTCAGAAAAAGGCTTTAAAAAAAATTTGTAGACAGGTGGATACACTTTGACAATATTTCTAAATGAAACCTGCAAATGATTCTTGTCCTAAACATAAGATCTGATTTGGCACTGTTAGCTTTGTTCTTTATCAGACAACAAAAATGTGTGTTTCACAATTAACGCATTAGGAAGATCCACTTGTTGCATAGAACAAACGAACATTAGGCTACAGGCCCTCTGGTGCTCATCATTTACACCATGTGCCCTGCGACTGAAACATCTCCTGGTTAAAACCCCACGGGCCTGAACTCTGAGACGTTCTCTAACAGACACGCCAGGGTAGCGTTATGTGGCACTCATAGCTGAAACATGGCAAGACAAACACACGCGCTCCTGCATCTCATGTCAATGGCTTGTCCTTTTTCCACTGATGCTCTTGTTCATTTGATGTGATTTTAGTTTTGCTCTTCTGTAAACTATAGCCTTAGTGTTTTTACATTTCCCACAGATCAACATTATACCTATTTTATTCGTTTTCTTTACGAGTGAGCACACAGCAGCGTTTGACTGGGGTTATTTTGATATGCGTGTGGGTGAGATAAAGATAGCATTTTTGAACGCGATAGAGGACAAGAAGTAGGAAGACAGGTAATTAAATCGGGGAAGTTGAGCCTGCTCGGTGGTTGCCCCATTGAGCAGGTAGAAAAAAATGACAATAAGAAAACTACAAAGGATTCCAATAGCCTAAAATGTACATTTTTGGTTCCTTCAAATTGTTTATGCGATTATGTCTGACAGACAATGTTTGACATTTCTGCGTGTACTCAGATATTTAATATTTTGGGGGCAAGTGATTTTAATCTTCAAGAGACATTCAACACTTAAACCGTTTTAAAAGTTATCCCCAATTCCTCTTTCAATTGTATTTAATAACGATGCAATTGGTGCATGTAAAAGATAGTTTGCTGAAATACCTGGATTGTGTTTGTGATTGCAATAGCATATCGGATTAAACAGTAAAGATAATCAAATAACATTTACCTCAAGCTAGTGATAGCCCTGTACGAAATTGTAAAACATTTCTGTAATGAGCGCTGTCTATGGTGCTACATAGAGCTGTCCTTGGTACTGAACAAGATAAAAGGTATTGCACATGTTTTGTTTATACTTTGCCACCCACATGAACATGGCATCTCACAGCAATCATGTGAATCACTTGTAGTTAGCAATTCTGCTGTATAACTAACATTGAATTGAAAATAAGAACACGATAAAAAATAGTCAAAGGCTTATCTGGTTTATCAAGTTAGACTAACGCATATCATTTAAAAAGCATTTGAAAAGATTTGCAACGTGTGTTTTTGACGTTGTATTTTGTTTTTAAAGTTTTTTCACTGAGACAGTCAATGCGCCGTGCGACACTGGTTTTCCTATTGCGACTTTAGGACTCCAGGGCATGCATGTAGTTAGCACGCTTTGCCCTTTTCCTCCAAACTTCCATTAGGTTCTGTTAGGATTATGCAAGCGCTGTCACACGCGACCATATGCGACTTGGTTTCCAACTTTAATGGAGACACACAGAAGAGGTCATATTGGAGGGTGTCTACTAGTCTTTCTCTATGGTGATCCTGCCTGGTGATCCTGCCTGCTGTGTATGCTGTCTATGACTCCAGCTCAGGGTTACAAAGTCACTTATAAATGTTATATTGTCAATATAAACGAGATGAGTCATCTTGAGTTGAGGTCTTTATCTTACTCATTATTTCAATAATATATGTAATATACAATATACAGTATATATATATATTATGATGTTATTATATCATACCTTTATAAAAAAAAATATCACAATTAATATAGCCTAAATTAGCTAATTTTGATGATGATTTGTCTAATTGACAAAATGCTTAAAGCACTTACCACCCTAGCTGAAATGTCTTAAGAGAGAGAGTCATCGTCAGTGTAATATCACGTCCTTTCAATCCAGTTCTATGTCGACTCACTTGTCTTAGAACATTACATCTGTAAACACGCTGTCAAACAGATCACAAAATCAAGTCAATGTTCTCTTTTACTAACACATCTGGGCTTCTCTCTTCTTCTTGTCTTTCCTTCTGCTCTGTAGGCATCAAATCCCAGAGGACACACCACACACACCACATACACCACACACACCGCCAGACATCATGCTGGAGTCTGAGACTACTGTGTTCCAGCTGCAGCCTAACATCATCTCTGTGCGTCTCTTCAAGAGGAAGTTAGGCGGGCTGGGCTTCCTGGTCAAGCAGCGCGTCTCCAAGCCACCGGTCATCGTGTCCGACCTGATCCGGGGCGGGGAGGCTGAGGAGTGCGGCCTGGTCCAGGTGGGGGACATTGTCCTGGCCGTCAACAACAAGCCTCTGGTGGACCTCAGTTACGAGCGGGCCCTGGAGACCCTGAAGAATGTGTCCCCAGAGAATCACGCCGTCCTCATCCTCAGGGGCCCTGAGGGCTTCACAACCCACCTGGAGACCACCCTGTCTGGAGACGGACGACAGAGGACCGTCAGGGTCACCCGGCCAGCCTTTCCCGCCTCCAAGTCCTACGAGCGCTGCTGTCTGTTAAGCCCCCTCAGTCCAGGGAAGGGAAGTAAGGACCCACAGCAGCTGAGGGCCATTGAGAACCTGTCATCCCCCTCGGTGACTCCGTCCTACAGAGAGGCCCTGCTCCAGAGGGGAGGGGTGCAGGCTCTCATCGCTGCCCAGGACCCCCTACTCCTGAACGGGGTGGAGAAGAACAACGACCTGCTGAAGGAGATCGAGCCGGTGCTGAGGCTGATCAAAAGGGAGATCAACGGAGAGGGACAGAGGACCATAGAGAGCAGGGACGCTGAGGTGCAGGTGGACAGGTGAGGTGACCCATTGACACCGAACATGTGACCTGTTGACCCCGACCATGCATAGTATACACAACTGCACATACAGATTTACTCTCTTAATTTGATCACTCTGTTGTCGCAAATAATTTTACTGTGAAGGGGGAAATGCAAATTGTAGTGTGTTCAAGTTTTTAAAAGGTTTCCAACTGTTTGTAATGTCCACTTAAATATGTCTAACTTGATTTGCCCTAACAAAAAATGTAACCCCTGCAAAAATGTCCTTTGTTATCCACATAATAATGTCCTGTTGCTGCAGGATTATTGTCCTGCTGTGAGAAACTGGTCAAATGAAGATAGTACATCTATACACAGTAGTACATAGCAAAACACACCACAAACCCACAACAACTTAATCACTAGATGGTTAGACGCTAAGTGAGAATACTCCTACAAGTTCATTGTTATACATCTTTACATGGCTAGTGTTTGTGGGCATGATGGATAGTGTTTTTTCACATCAGGGAGCAGTTGGTTCAAAAGGTTTCAATCTGACTCAAACATCTTATGCTTATTCTCTTTGTTGTAGTGACTGTATGGTTCAGACCCACTCAGTGGTGACTGTCCTGTAGATACCGGTGACAATTTATACCTCCTGTGTACATGTATCCAATCAAAATCGGATTGAGAGAGCATGGTACACTACCTTAAAATCGATAGCACACATTGGCTACGTCAAGCCCCTGTTTACTCTGGTGACTCCCTCTAATCCTGTCATCCTCAAATGAATCATAGCTTTCTAGGAAAAGTAGAAAACACGATGTAACATGCTCTTTAAGTCTAACTCATAGCAAAGCACTATCAATCTGCTACTGCAGTTGATAATCATATTGATAAGTGACCTATAGTACCATAAATTAGCTTTTAAATGCATCCTGTATTTTAGAATGGCCGACTGACTTTTGAGAGACAGGAAAGAGTCAGCTAGCTAACCAGATTTCCTTGTTAGGGCTACGATGACGTTCAGATATGGCGACGCTCACTCGCTAAAGAGGCTTTCCAAAGCGCAGCCAATAGAGGTGAACGATTATAGAAAATGTAATATGGCGGTATTAGGTATTGACTCAGGGCAGGCCTAAACTGTTATCTCTGGCTGTATTTGTGCACGATCATCTTGCTAATAAGTTGATGTAGCGGTTGGTGAAATAGAACAGCACATGAACTAGAAGAGCTATTTCGATCAAAAGTAGATCAAGTTAGTTTTCACTCCGAACTGTACTGCTTTATAATCACTGAGTCAGAGTCAATGACAGAGAAACTACTTATAATCACTGAGTCAGAGTCAATGACAGAGAAACTACTTATAATCACTGAGTCAGAGTCAATGTCAGAAAAACTACTTATAATCACTGAGTCAGAGTCAATGACAGAGAAACAACATATAATAACTGAGTCAGAGTCAATGACAGATAAACTACTTATAATCACTGAGTCAGAGTCAATGACAGAGAAACAACTTATAATAACTGATTCATAGTCAATGACAGAGAAACAACATATAATAACTGAGTCAGAGTCAATGTCAGAGAAACGACTTATAATAACTGAGTCAGAGTCAATGACAGAGAAACGACTTATAATAACTGAGTCAGAGTCAATGACAGAGAAACAACTTATAATAACTGAGTCAGAGTCAATGTCAGAGAAACTACTTATAATCACTGAGTCAGAGTCAATGACAGAGAAACGACTTATAATCACTGAGTCAGAGTCAATGTCAGAGAAACGACTTATAATAACTGAGTCAGAGTCAATGACAGAGAAACGACTTATAATCACTACTCTTGTTATTTCTGTGTTTCTGAGTCCGTCTTCAGAATTGTGGTGATGATGAATGTGGTTGTTTAACAAATGGAGGACATAAGTGTATGCAGTGTGACGGAAAGACGGTTGTGCGTGCTGTTACAGTAGGTGTATGTAGTGGGTGGGGGGGGCAGTTTGTGTGTGTGAGTGTCAGTGTGTGTGAGTATGAGTGTGTGTGTGAGTGTCTGTGTTAGGGAGAGGGAGAGACGATCGGGCAGGTGCCAGATTCCCCATTAGCTTGGACAAGCATCCATGAGAGAGAGAAGATATGTGTGTGGGTGTTTAACGAGCGAAGGAAAGCAACAACTGAAATCTGAGGCTGTATTTTGTCACATCTCATTGGGATTCAGCCTCACATATCGTCTGACTGTATCTCTGTGTAGACATAGATGTTAGTTACATGTAGTTCTGCTTGGCCATAGATGTTAGTTACATGTAGTTCTGCTTGGCCATAGATGTTAGTTACATGTAGTTCTGCTTGGCCATAGATGTTAGTTACATGTAGTTCTGCTTGGCCATAGATGTTAGTTACATGTAGTTCTGCTTGGCCATAGATGTTAGTTACATGTAGTTCTGCTTGGCCATAGATGTTAGTTACATGTAGTTCTGCTTGGCCATAGATGTTAGTTACATGTAGTTCTGCTTGGCCATAGATGTTAGTTACATGTAGTTCTGCTTGGCCATAGATGTTAGTTACATGTAGTTCTGCTTGGCCATAGATGACACGCATGCTCTTTAAACTAAAGTCTAACCCGGGGCTGGGTTACTACAAAGCTAACATATGGTCATAAAATGGATAATTTTAGCCATAAGATTTTTTGAAATTTTAGGACCCCTTTAGGTATAAAAAAAGATATGACAGAATTATTTGATGAAACATTGAATTTGGCCTTACTGTTATTAGGGTTAGAAAATAAAAAACTGATTCATACATGGAAGAACAGATAGTAAAAAAAAATCTATCAAAAGGAAATATGTTTTGAAGTGTCTGTCTTGAGAGATATAATATCGTTTTTTTTTTTTTACAGTGGAATGACCCATATACTTTGGACATGATAATTCCCTAGTCACTTCCATTTGTGTTTCGGCCAGTTATCGTTTTACCTTCAGACATGTCCCGTGAAACCTGCGGGGGTCGTTGAGCAAAACGGAGAACACCATCGTGTTCATGAGAGTCTCATTGTTCCATAGCAGGGTCATGAGAAGATACATTTTTGGGATGTCTCCTGGTCTGACAAAAAGCACTGCAGCTATATGGGGGATTGGAAGTGATGCAGACAATTAAATTGATGGACGCTACAAACTATCTTAAATATTAAAGCTGATCTAACCCCTGAAAAAATAAATAATACAAAAACAGCTCTGTCACTGTATCTCTGTCACTGTAGCTCTGTCACTGTAACTCTGTCACTGTATCTCTGTCACTGTAGCTCTGTCACTGTAGCTCTGTCACTGTATCTCTGTCACTGTAGCTCTGTCACTGTAGCTCTGTCACTGTAGCTCTGCCACTGTAGCTCTGTCACTGTAGCTCTGTCACTGTAGCTCTGCCACTGTAGCTCTGTCACTGTAGCTCTGTCACTGTAGCTCTGCCACTGTAGCTCTGTCACTGTAGCTCTGCCACTGTAGCTCTGTCACTGTAGCTCTGTCACTGTAGCTCTGCCACTGTAGCTCTGTCACTGTAGCTCTGTCACTGTAGCTCTGCCACTGTAGCTCTGTCACTGTAGCTCTGTCACTGTAGCTCTGCCACTGTAGCTCTGTCACTTTCCACCACAGATGCGGAACGCTGACGTCGGTGGATGTGGTGGATTGAGCCTCAGCCCGTGCAAAAAAACAACAACATATCTCTAGTTTAAACAGATGGATTTTGATGTGGATTATTTTATTATGTTAATTAGATTGACGCGTGGGTGGGGGTTAAGGAGAACTAACTATGTGTGCCTGCCGTTCAGGGACCTTGGTATGGGAAACGGTATTTCACCCCAGCTGGCGTCTGATAAGGACAGAGTGTGTGAAGACCTGTGGAGGAAGGACAACAACATGCAGACGGTGCTCCACAACCCTTACTCTGAGACAGACAAGGTAAACATTCCAATAAATGTGTGTGTGTGTGGTTGCAGGTGTTTATGAGTGTGTACTTGTCTTGCATGCCTTTCGAGTGAATCCACTTGTGTAAGCTTATCCTTCCATATGTGAGCGAGTGTGTTAGTAATGTATGCTTGCCCATAGTTATCTCCTAGAGTCACACATGACATATGCTTCTAGAATCCTCCAATCGACACATTCTTTTGTGTGTTCCTTGTTCCTTTCTCGTTCTTGGAACTCTTAGAGCTTCCTGTGACTGTGATGCGCATCCATGTGCATCATGAGAACAAGAACAAGGCTCCCCGCTCAGGAACTCATCACCTGGGAATTAGATCCTACCAACCTTTGGGTTTGGATGGACTGGGCTGTGTTATGATGGGCTGGGCTGTGTTATGATGGACTGGGTTTGGATGGACTGGGTTAGGATGGACTGGGTTAGGATGGACTGGATTAGAATGGACTGGGTTAGGATGGACTGGGTTAGGATGGACTGGGTTAGGATGGACTGGGTTAGGATGGACTGGGTTAGGATGGACTGGATTAGAATGGACTGGGTTAGGATGGACTGGGTTAGGATGGACTGGGTTAGGATGGACTGTGTTAGGATGGGCTGGGTTAGGATGGACTGGGTTTGGATGGACTGGGCTGTGTTATGATGGGCTGGGCTGGATTAGGATGGGCTAGACTGGGTTAGGATGGGCTGGGCAGAGTTAGGATGGGCTGGGATAGGATGGGCTGGGATAGGATGGGCTGAGTTAGGATGGGCTGGGATAGGATGGTCTGGGATAGTATGGGCTGGGATAGGATGTGCTGGGATGGGATGGGCTGGGCTGGGTTAGGATGAGCTGGACTGGGTTAGGATGGGCTGGAATAGGATGGGCTGGGGTAGGATGGGCTGGGCAGGGCTGAGTTAGGATGGGCTGGGCTGGGTTAGGATGGGCTGGGATAAGGACGAGTTGGACTGGGTTAGGATGGGCTGGGCTGGGTTAGGATGGGCTGGTATAGGATGGGCTGGGATAGGATAGGCTGGGATAGGATGGGCTGGTATAGGCTGGACTGGGTTAGGATGGGCTGGGATAGGATGGGCTGGGCTGAGTTAGGATGGGCTGGGATAGGATGGGCTGGGCTGGGCAGGGCTGAGTTAGGATGGGCTGGGCTGGGCAGGGCAGGGTTGAGTTAGGATGGGCTGGGCTGAGTGAATTCTTTCTTAGTGAATGAGGCCGGATGGAGAGTAACCATCCAAGAGACCCTAATGAATGAGGGCAGCTGTGGTCGCAGAGGGAGATGATAAATGTTTCTCCTCTAATGTGGCCCTCTCCAAATCATTAAGGCCTTTTGAGGTCTGCAGGGATGTGTGTGTGTGCAGTGGGGATGGGGGTAATGTGTATAACGGGGGCATAGTGTATGTGTATGTGTGTGTGTATGTGTGTAGGGGCATACTGGCGCCATTGTAGGTAAATGCAAAGCTGTGTTTCCAGAAGGCCCAGAGGTGGGTGTATGTGTTTGCCCTGACTCCGGAGTCTGACTCATAGGAGAGCCCAGAGGTGGGTGTATGTGTTTGCCCTGACTCCGGAGTCTGACTCATAGGAGAGCCCAGAGGTGGGTGTATGTGTTTGCCCTGACTCCGGAGTCTGACTCATAGGAGAGCCCAGAGGTGGGTGTATGTGTTTGCCCTGACTCCGGAGTCTGACTCATAGGAGAGCCCAGAGGTGGGTGTATGTGTTTGCCCTGACTCCGGAGTCTGACTCATAGGAGAGCCCAGAGGTGGGTGTATGTGTTTGCCCTGACTCCGGAGTCTGACTCATAGGAGAGCCCAGAGGTGTATGACTAACAACATGTAAAAAGTCTATGAGACAAATGTATTATTATTCTATCAAATTACTTTTGATTCCTCCAGCCATTTATTCATATTTCCTTGATAATTGAATGCTGAAGCAGGACGTCCACCTTTTGGGGACTTCTGCAATACGTCATTCTCCATCCCAAGTGGGACGAGGAGAGACAGGAGGCTACAGAACTGCCAAATAAGAAGTTGGTAGAGTTTACATTCTTATTTCATTTTAAGACAGAGAGGTCTTGATGACAATAGAGGAGATGTTAATGTTATTGAATAGATCCAATGCATCTACTGTATAATCCCGAGAGGCGCAGCGGTCTAAGACACTGCATCTCAGTGCAAAAGGGGTCACGGCAGTACCTGGTTTGAATCCAGGCTGCATCACATCTGGCCGTGATTGGGAGTCCCATAGTGCGGCACACAATTGGCCCAGTGTTGGCCATCATTGTAAATAACAATTTGTTCTTAACTGACTTGACTAGTTAAATAATTATTTTTTATTTTTTATTATTCTCTGGGTTTTAAATGTTCTGTCACAACACTGCCAACAGGTTCAGGAGGTAGGGCTCTCCTTTGAGGCAGGTTCAGGAGGTAGGGCTCTCCTTCGAGGCAGGTTCAGGAGATAGGGCTCTCCGAGACAGGTTCAGGAGGTAGGACTCTCCTTCGCGGGAGGTTCAGGAGGTATGGCTCTCCTTCGAGGCAGGTTCAGGAGGTAGGGCTCTCCTTCGAGGCAGGTTCAGGAGATAGGTCTCTCCGAGACAGGTTCAGGAGGTAGGGCTCTCCTTCGAGACAGGTTCAGGAGATAGGGCTCTCCTTTGTGGGAGGTTCAGGAGGTAGGGCTCTCTTTCGAGGCAGGTTCAGGAGGTAGGGCTCTCCTTCGCGGGAGGTTCAGGAGGTATGGCTCTCCTTTGAGGCAGGTTCAGGAGGTAGGGGTCTCCTTCGCGGGAGGTTCAGGAGGTATGGCTCTCCTTCGAGGCAGGTTCAGGAGGTAGGGCTCTCCTTCGAGGCAGGTTCAGGAGATAGGGCTCTCCGAGACAGGTTCAGGAGGTAGGGATCTCCTTCGAGACAGGTTCAGGAGATAGGGCTCTCCTTTGTGGGAGGTTCAGGAGGTAGGGATCTCCTTCGCGGGAGGTTCAGGAGGTAGGGATCTCCTTCGAGGCAGGTTCAGGAGGTAGGGCTCTCCTTCGAGTCAGGTTCAGGAGGTAGGGATCTCCTTCGAGGCAGGTTCAGGAGGTAGGGCTCTCCTTCGAGGCAGGTTCAGGAGGTAGGGCTCTCCTTCGAGGCAGGTTCAGGAGGTAGGGCTCTCCTTCGAGTCAGGTTCAGGAGGTAGGGATCTCATTTGAGGCAGGTTCAGGAGGTAGGGCTCTCTGAGGCAGGTTCAGGAGGTAGGCTCTCCTTCGAGGCAGGTTCAGGAGGTAGGGCTCTCCTTCGCGGGAGGTTCAGGAGGCATGGCTCTCCTTCGAGGCAGGTGCAGGAGGTAGGGCTCACCTTCGAGGCAGGTTCAGGAGGTAGGGCTCTCCTACGAGACGGGTTCAGGAGGTAGGGCTCTCCTTCGGGGGAGGTTCAGGAGGTAGGGCTCTCCTTTGAGGCAGGTTCAAGAGGTAGGGCTCTCCTTCGAGGCAGGTTCAGGAGGTAGGGCTCTCCTTCGAGGCAGGTTCAAGAGTTAGGGATCTCCTTCGAGGCAGGTTCAGGAGGTAGGGCTCTCCTTTGAGGCAGGTTCAGGAGGTAGGGATCTCCTTCGATGCAGGTTCAGGAAGTAGGGCTCTTCTTCGAGGCAGGTTCAGGAGGTAGGGCTCTCCTTCGCGGGAGGTTCAGGAGGTAGGGCTCTCCTTCGCGGGAGGTTCAGGAGGTAGGGCTCTCCTTCGAGGCAGGTTCAGGAGGTAGGGCTCTCCTTCGAGGCAGGTTCAGGAGGTAGGGCTCCCCTTCGAGGCAGGTTCAGGAGATAGGGCTCTCCTTTGTGGGAGGTTCAGGAGGTAGGGCTCTCCTTCGAGGCAGGTTCAGGAGGTAGGGCTCTCCTTTGAGGCAGGTTCAGGAGGTAGGGATCTCCTTCGCGGGAGGTTCAGGAGGTATGGCTCTCCTTCGAGGCAGGTTCAGGAGGTAGGGCTCTCCTTTGAGGCAGGTTCAGGAGGTAGGGCTCTCCTTCGAGGCAGGTTCAGGAGATAGGGCTCTCCGAGACAGGTTCAGGAGGTAGGGCTCTCCTTCGAGACAGGTTCAGGAGATAGGGCTCTCCTTTGTGGGAGGTTCAGGAGGCAGGGATCTCCTTCGCGGGAGGTTCAGGAGGTATGGCTCTCCTTCGAGGCAGGTTCAGGAGGTAGGGATCTCCTTCGAGGCAGGTTCAGGAGGTAGGGCTCTCCTTCGAGTCAGGTTCAGGAGGTAGGGATCTCATTTGAGGCAGGTTCAGGAGGTAGGGCTCTCCGAGGCAGGTTCAGGAGGTATGGCTCTCCTTCGAGGCAGGTTCAGGAGGTAGGGCTCTTCTTTGAGGCAGGTTCAGGAGGCAGGGCTCACCTTCGAGGCAGGTTCAGGAGGTAGGGCTCTCCTACGAGACAGGTTCAGGAGGTAGGGCTCTCCTTCGGGGGAGGTTCAGGAGGTAGGGCTCTCCTTCGAGGCAGGTTCAAGAGGTAGGCCTCTCCTTCGAGGCAGGTTCAGGAGGTAGGGATCTCCTTCGAGGCAGGTTCAAGAGGTAGGGATCTCCTTCAAGGCAGGTTCAGGAGGTAGGGCTCTCCTTCGAGGCAGGTTCAGGAGGTAGGGATCTCCTTCGATGCAGGTTCAGGAGGTAGGGCTCTTCTTCGAGGCAGGTTCAGGAGGTAGGGCTCTCCTTCGAGACAGGTTCAGGAGGTAGGGCTCTCCTTCGCGGGAGGTTCAGGAGGTATGGCTCTACTTCAAAGCAGGTTCAGGAGGTAGGGCTCTCCTTCGAGGCAGGTTCAAGAGGTAGGGCTCTCCTTCGAGGCAGGTTCAGGAGGTAGGGCTCTCCTTTGAGGCAGAAGCAAGCTATACCCCAGTGCCAGGAGTTCTCTTAGATCCTGCGTGCTTCTGCATAATATTATCGAATAGATTCCAAGAGTTTGACCAGTAAATTCTCTTTATTCCCCTCATTCACATTGTTGCATTACTCTTCACCTCTCGTTATCGTTCCATTTTTCTCTCTCTCTCTCTCTCTCTCTCTCTCTCTCTCTCTCTCTCTCTCTCTCTCTCTCTCTCTCTCTCTCTCTCTCTCTCTTTCTCTTTCTCTTTCTCTCTCTCTTTCTCTCTCTTTCTTTCTCTCTCTCTTTCTTCCTCTCTCTTTCTCTTTCTCTTTCTCTCTCCCTCCCACTCACACTTTAACGTGTTAATTTTCCTCATCTTGATTCCTCTTGCTGTTTGACTATAGCGGTAATAGGCTCTCTTTATGTGGCCTAGCTGCACAATAGGCTTTCTGTATTGGCCGACTGTTTGTATGCTGGCTGGCTGGGTGGCTGGCTGGATGGGTGGCTGTGTGGGTGGGTGGTTGTGTGGGTGGCTGGCTGGTTGTGTGGCTGGCTGTGTCTGGCTGTGTTGTTGGCTGGTTGTGTGGCTGGCTGGCTGCGTGGCTGGGTGGCTGGCTGGCTGTGTGGCTGGCAGGCTGTGTGGCTGGCTGGGTGGGTGGGTGGCTGGCAGGCTGGCAGTCTGGGTGGGTGGTTGGCGGGCTGGCTGACTGTCTGGGTGGCTGGTGGGCTGGCTGACTGGCTGGATGGCTGGCTGGCGAGCTGGGTGGCTGGCTGGCTAGCTGGCTGGGTGAGCATTTCTTATGGACACAGAATTACTATTCTCGCTGTGAGGAATCAAATCAATTAAAACAGGTCCACCCTCCTATTCTAGAAAATATCAATAGATTGACGTTTCACCCTTTTGCTTTCAGTCTGTCAGCGCTACAATTCTGCCTGTTGTTTGAGGCTCCTTCACTGCGTGGAGAATGCATGGCTGTGTGATTGATTAAGTCTTCTTGAGAGATGATGATAAGAGCCATTACAAGGTGTGGGATTGATTTCTTTTTGATTTGAGGTTAAGTTACATGGAGAGGTCTGAGTACTTAAAAAATAGAATCAATTCAAAACAAAAGTCAAACTCTGGTGCTAAATTACATTAATTCAAGCAATTATCAGTCAATAACCACATCGTAGGCTGCGTTTACGCAGGCAGCCTAATTCCTATCTTATTTCCACTAATTGGTCTTTTGACCAATCACATCAGATATTTTTCATAGCTGATCTGATTGGTCAAAAGATCAATTAGTGAATTAAAGATCAGAATTGGGCTGTCTAAACTGAGCCATAAACTGAGACAGCTGACAATTAGCAGTCAATAATAATAGTGTTTCAAGCTGCTGATTGCCTTTGTACCTGATGGGGACTGTCTCTAATTGTCATTCAGATGGTACTGTAGGAGGCTGTGCAAATACTAAATAATGCTACTCTGTCTCTATCTCTGTCTCTGTGACTGTCTATATCTCACTCACTGTGACTGTCTCCATCAATTCAATTCAATTCAATTCAAAGGGCTTTATTGTCATGGAAAACATATGGTTACATTGCCAAAGCATGTGAAATAGATAATAAACAAAAGTGAAATAAACAATAAAAAATGAACAGTAAACATTACACAACAATACAAAGTTCCAAAGGAATAGAGACATTTAAAACGTCATATTATGTATATATACAGTGTTGTAACGATGTGCAAATAGTTCAAGTACAAAAGGAAAAATAAATAAACATAAATATGGGTTGTATTTACAATGGTGTTTGTTCTTCACTGGTTGCCCTTTCCTTGTGGCAACAGGTCACAAATCTTGCTGTGATGGCACTTTGGTATTTCACACAATAGATATGCGAGTTTATCAAAATTGTATTTGTTTTCGAATTCTTTGTGGATCTGTGTAATCTGAGGAAATATGTGTCTCTAATATGTTCATACATTTGGCAGGAGGTTAGAAAGTGCAATTCAGTTTCCACCTGATTTTGTGGGCAGTGTGCACATAGCCTGTCTTCTCTTGAGAGCCAGGTTTCCATACGGCGGCCTTTCTCAATAGCAAGGCTATGCTCACTGAGTCTGTACATAGTCAAAGCTTTCCTTAAGTTTGGGTCAGTCACAGCGGTCAGGTATTCTGCCACTGTGTACTCTGTTTAGGGCCAACTAGAATTCCAGTTTGCTCTCTTTAATTGTTAATTCTTTCCGTTCTGTTTTTCTCATGATTTGGTTGGGTCTAATTATGTTGCTGTCCTGGGGCTCTATTTGTGTTTGTAAACAATCCCAGAACCAGCTTGCTTAGGGGACTCTTCTCCAGGTTCATCTCTCTGTAGGTGATGGCTTTGTTATGGAAGGTTTGGGAATCGCTTCCTTTTAGGTTGTTGTAGAATTTAACAGCTCTTTTCTGGATTTTGATAATTAGCGGGTATCGCCCTAATTCTGCTCTGCATGCGTTATTTGGGGTTTTACGTTTTACGTTGAATCTCTCAGTGTGACTGTCTCAATGTCTCTGTCTATCTACGTCTCTGTGACTGTCACTATCTCTCTCTCTCTCTCTATCTCTCTCTCTCTCTCTCTCTCTCTATCTCTCTCTCTCTCTCTCTCTCTCGCTCTCTCTCTCTCCTTGACTGTCTCTCTCTCTCTCTGTGACTGTCTATGTCATTATCTCTGTAACTGTATATATACTGTATACTGTATACTGTATGACTGTCCCTATATCTTTGACTGTCTCTATCTCTGTGTGACTGTCTCTATCTCTTTCTCTATTTCTGTGTGAATGTCTCTCTCTGTCTCTGTGACTGACTCTCTCTCTCTCTGTCTATCTTTGTCTCTGTGACTGTCACTCTCTCTCTTTCTCTGTGTTACTGTCTTTATCTCTGTCTCTGTGACTGTCTCTTCATATGTCTCTATGACTGTCTCTCTCTCTCTCTCTCTCTCTCTCTCTCTCTCTCTCTCTCTTTCTCTTTCTCTCTCTCTCTCTCTCTCTCTCTCTCTCTCTCTCTCTCTCTCTCTCTCTCTCTCTCTCTCTCTCTCTCTTTCTGACCTGCTCTATCTTTCTCTCTCTCTGTGATTGTCTGTGACTGTCTCTGTTGCTATCTCTGTGACTGGCTCAATCTCTGTGACTATCTCTGTCTCTGTGACTGTCTATCGCTGTGACTCTCACTATCTCTCTCACTGTGACTGTCTTTATCGCTCTCACTGTGACTGTCACTGTGACTGTCTATCTTGCTCTTTGTTACTGTCTCTCTCTCTCACTGTGACTGTCTCTTTCTCTGTGACTGTCTCTATGTCTCTCTCACTGTGACTGTCTCTATATCTGTCATTGTGACTGTCTCTTTAGCTCTCTCTGTGACTGTCTCTATCTCTGTCTCTGTGACTGTCTCTATTTCTGTGAATCTCTATATGTGACTGTTTCTATCTCTGTCTCTCTGCGACTGTCTATCTCTTTCTTTGACTGTCTCTCTATCTTTCTCTGTGACTGTCTATCTATATCTGTGACCGTCTCTATCTCTGTCTATGTGACTGTTTCTATATCTCTCTCTGTGACTGTCTCTTTCTCTGTGACTGTCTCTATGTCTCTCTCACTGTGACTGTCTCTATATCTGTCATTGTGACTGTCTCTTTAGCTCTCTCTGTGACTGTCTCTATCTCTGTGACTGTCTCTATTTCTGTGAATCTCTCTATGTGACTGTTTCTATCTCTGTCTCTCTGCGACTGTCTATCTCTCTCTGACTGTCTCTCTATCTTTCTCTGTGACTGTCTATCTATCTATATCTGTGACCGTCTCTATCTCTGTCTATGTGACTGTTTCTATATCTCTCTCTGTGACTGTCTCTATATCTCTCTCTCCTTTTCCCTCTCTACCTAAAGTTCTTGTATCCAACCGCCGCTGTCAGGTATGCTTGACGGCCATCTTGGTAGAAGCATTATGGGCTAGTCTACTGACTAAAGTGTATGAATTCTCCTAAACATCTGTTTCTTCCCTCCAGCCTTCAGCCCATGGGAGGATCTCCCCTAACAAGGCTCTCCAGAACGGCAGCCCATCCAAATGCCATCGCTTCATGAAGATCAAGAATGTGGAGACTGGAGTCACGTACAATGACACTCTACACCACAGCTCTAGTAAGGTACAGAACGGACTTTATTTCTCGTCTGCAGACAGTGGCTTCTTCTCATCAATCAATCAGTCAATGAGTTAATCATTAACCAATTAGCCAATCAATTAATCCGTCAAGGGACTGTGTGGTTTCTCATCTGTACAACAGTGGCTTCCTCTCATCAATCAATTGATTAGTCAATTAGCTAATCAATCAAACAATTCATTTAATGAAATTAGTGTGTACTTATCTAGCCCTTTTCTTACAAATACAGCAGATAATATATCTTTATTTATAATAATATATATTTTTTAGGAACTCCGTCAGTCTCAACTTACTGTTGAGAGTTAGAAAATTAGAATACACAAGGTGCAATTTCGAAATTTAGTTTAGTCAAATTTAGTCACTCAATTAGCCCATATCAGCAGTCCCTCAATTAGCCCATATCAGCAGGTTTTAGATTGGTAAGTTAGTCTAGCCAGCTATCTAAACTTGTAGTAATCATGGTTGAATTATCAACTGTGGGGGCCCCCATTGATTTTGTTAGTCACTCTCACTCAGATATAATCTTAAAAACTGTAAACATTTCTTTCCAGCATATGGCAAAATGTAACTTAGGGCCCCCAAAAGGCTGGGGCCGACTCTGACTGCATGTGTGGGTACGGATGTGGGTACAGGATGTGGGTATGGATGTGGGGATGCATACCAGCAAGCCACTGTGGCCCCTCATGATGAGTTGCCCATCTTAAGCATTTAGCCATCTGCACAGATAGCTCTGCAGCCGTCGCCTTGGTCTTTTAACATGAGCCCAGCTAATTATTTCAGCGACTTATCGGACGACAGCCTGCTATGCATCCCAATGAATGTGCCTCGCATCTAATAGCACATCTTCAGATGTATAAAAAATCACAGAATGATGTTTTTCTCAGTCATATAAAGGACAGCTGCGTGGCATGAATGCCCAGAGCTTTATGTCGAGCGGATGTATTGAGGCAAGAGTGAATCCTTTGTTTTATTTTTAACACTGTTCATCATCACCCTTTTTTCCTTTCTCTCTTCCCCTCTCTCTTTCTTCCTCTTTCCATCTCTCTCTCTCTCTCTCTCTCTCTCTGTCTCTCTCTCTCTCTCTCTCTCTCTCTGTCTCTCTCTCCGTCTCTCCCTCTGTCTATCTCTCTCTCTCTCTCTCTGTCTCTGTCTCTGTCTCTCTCTGTCTCTCTCTCTGTCTCTCCCTCTGTCTATCTCTCTCTCTCTCTCTCTCTCTCTCTCTCTCTCTCTCTCTCTCTCTCTCTCTCTCTCTCTCTCTCTCTCTCTCTCTGTCTCTCTCTCTCTGTCTCTCTCTGTCTCTCCCTCTGTCTATCTCTCCCTGTCTCTGTCTATCTCTGTCTATCTCTCTCTCTCTCTGTCTCTGTCTCTCTCTGTCTCTCGCTGTCTCTCTCTCTGTCTCTCTCTCTATCTATCTCTCTGTCTCTCTCCCTCCCTCCCTCTGTCTCTCTCTCTCTCTCTCTCTCTCTCTCTCTCTCTCTCTCTCTCTCTCTCTCTCTCTCTCTCTCTCTCTCTCTCTCTCTCTCTCTCTCTCTCTCTCTCTCCCTCTCCCTCTCTTTCTCTCTCCATACATACAGTGAGCTCCAAAAAACTATTGGGACAGTGCCGCATTTGTTGTTGTTTTGACTCCAGCACTTTGGATTTGAAATGATACAATTACAATGACGTTTTAATTGAATCGTTCAGAAATTACAGCACTTTTGGTACATAGTCCCCCTTTTTAATAGACCAAAAGTATTGGGACAAATTCACTTATATGTGTGTTGAAGTTATGTTTCAGATTATTTTGTGCCCAATAGAAATTATTTTTCTTAACACTTCTACATTAATGTGGATGCTACTATGATTACGGATATTCCTGAATGAAACGTGAATAATGATTAGTGAGAAAGTTACAGATGCACAAATGCATCCGACAAATTTGAAAAGTCAAAACTACTTGAATATACATATAAGTGAATTTGTTCAAATACTTTTGGTCCCCTAAAATGGGGGGACTATGTACAAAAAGTGCTGTAATTTCTAAACGGTTCACTCGATGGATGAATATACCCTCAAATGAAAATGGACAGTCTGCACTTTAAATTGATAGTTATTGTATTATTTCAAATCCAAAGTGCTGGAGTACTGAGCCAAAACAGCACAAAATGTGTCACTGTCCCAATACTTTAGGCGCTCACTGTATCTTCGGAAAGCATTCAGACCCATTGACATTTAAACATTTTGTTAGACTTATTCTAAAATGTATTTAATCTTTTTAACTCTCAGATATCTTAACACAATACACGATAAAGACAAAGCAAAAACATGTTTTTAGAAATGTAATCTAATTTATTAAAAAAATTAAAAAATAATATTACATTTACGTAAGTATTCAGACCCTTTACTCAGTAATTTGTTGAAGCACCTTTGGTAGCGATTACAGCATTGAGTCTGCTTGGGTATGACGCTAAGCTTGGCACACCTGTATTTGGGGAGTTTCTCCCATTCTTCTCTGCAGATCCTCTCAAGCTCTGTCAGGTTGGATGGGCTCTGGCTGAGCCACTCAAGGACATTCAGAGACTTGTCCCAAAGCCACTCCTGCGTTGTCTTGACTGTGTGCTTAGGGTCGTTGTCCTGTTGGAAGGTGAACCTTCGCCCCAGTCTGAGGTCCTGAGCGCTCTGGAGCAGGTTTTCATCAAGGATCTCTCTGTACTTTGCTCTGTTCATCTTTCCATCAATCCAGTGTCCCAGTCCCTGCTGCTGAAAAACATCCCCACAGCACTCCAAGTGGGCTGTCATGTGCCTTTTACTGAGGAGTGGCTTCTGTCTGGCCACTCTACCATGAAGGCCTGATTGGTGGAGTGCTGCAGAGATTGTTGTCCTTATGGAAGGTTGTCCCATCTCCACAGAGGAACTCTGGAGCTCTGTCAAAGTGACCATTGGGTCCTTGGTCACCTCCCTGATCAAGGCCCTTCTCCCCGATTGCTCAGTTTGGTCGGGCGGCCAGCTCTAGAAAGAGTCTTGGTGGTTCAAAACTTCTTCCGTTTAAGAATGATGGAGACCACTGTGTTTTTGGGGACCTTCAATGCTGCAGAAATGTTTTGGTACCCTTCCCCAGATCTGTGCCTCGACACAATCCTGTCTCGGAGCTCTACGGACAATTCCTTCGACCTCATGACTCGTTTTTTTCTCTGATATGCACTGTCAACTGTGGGGACTTATATAGACAGGTTTATGCCTTTCCAAATAATGTCCAATCAATTGAATTTACGACAGGTGGACTCCAGTCAAGTTGCCGAAACATCTCAAGGATTATCAATGGAAACAGAATTTCACCTGAGCTCAATTTTGTGTCTCATAGCAATTGTAAAAACCTGGGGTATTGTGTGTAGATTAATGAGGATTTTTTTTTTTAATCCATTTTAGAATAAAGCTGTAACGTAACAAAATGTGGATAAAGGGAAGGGATACTTTCCGAATGACTGTATATACACTATATATACAAACGTATGTGGACACCCCGTCAAATTAATGGATTCGGCTATTTCAGCGACACCCGTTACTGATAGTTGTATAAAATCGATCACATAGCCATGCAATCTCTATAGTCAAACTTTGGTACTAGAATGGACTTACTGAAGAGCTCAGTGACTTTCAACGTGGCATATTCCTAGGATGCCACCTTTCCAACAAGTCAGTTTGTCAAATTTCTGCCCTGCTAGCGCTGCCCCGGTTAACGGTGTCAAAGTGCTGCTATTATGAAGTGGAAACGTCTAAAAAGCTCAGCCGCGAAATTGTAGGCCACACAAGCTCACAGAACCGAACCGCCGAGTGCTGAAGGGCGTAGTGCGTAAAAATGGTTTGTCCTCGGTTGCAACACTCACTACCGAGTTCCAAACTGCCTCTGGAAGCAACGTCAGCACAATAACTGTTTGTCAGGAGCTTCATGAAATGGGTTTCCAAGGCCGAGCAGACGCACACAAGCCTAAGATCACCATGGCAATGCCAAGCATCGGCTAGAGTGGTGTAAAGCTCGCCGCCATTGGACTCTGGAACAGTGGAAACGCTTTGTCTGGAGTGATAAATCACGCTTCACCATCTGGTAGTCCGACAGACGAATCTGGGCTTTGTGGATGCCAGCAGAACGCTACCTGCCCCGATGCATAGTGCCAACTGAAACGTTTGGTGGAAGAGGAATAATGGTCTGTTTTGGAATGAGATGTTTGACGAGCAGGTGTCCACATACTTTTGGTCATGTAGTTTGTGTGTATATCCTTTTCCTCTGTCTCTGTCTCTCTCTCTCTCTCTCGCTCTCTCTCTCTCTCTTTCTCTGTCCCGCTGCGTCCCTCTCTATCTCCCTCTCCCTCTCACTCTTTCTTATCTCCCCTCGTCATTCTCAGCGGCTGTTTTTGTACGTCTTGTTTACTTCTGTGACTTAAGCGAGCGTCACGCTGAGGATGAGGTTGTTTGAGTACGGGAAGAGGGGGGAAGAGTTTTTGAGTGGCTGGACAGAGTGATTGGGTGTGTGGTTCATCCAACATGACTAGACTGCCCATTTTAGTGGCAGCACTGTTGAGTTACTGTTACATTTCCGCTCCGTGTTCGTGCTCGGCCAAACATTTTCTGCCTTTTTCTTTCTCTCTGTCTAATTTGGAGAATGCATAGATGCGGTAAAGAGGTTAATGGAACGCAGGCTGTGGGGGATAGAAGAAAGACCCTGGATTGGCACACGTTCAACACATGTGTTATAACAAAGTGGAGATTTGTCAAATCCTTCATGATTGATGTATTGTAACAGGTCTACCATGTGGTTACTAAAATCCTATTTGGATATAGTTAGTTGGCTGTTTTCGCTGCATTACATTTAGAAATGTTTCCTTTTCATTGTTTAGAGGAAGTGACTGCTAAAGAATGTTCAGACACTAAATAAAGAATTCCTTTAGTGTCTCTCTCTCTGTAAAACAGAAATGTCACGGCTTGAGCGATGGGTCCCCTGGGGCTTCCTTTCTCTAGCTTATAATAAATCCCCAAGCGCTCTCTCTCTCTCTCTCTCTCTCTCTCTCTCTCTCTCTCTAAGGCTGCCACTATGACTCAATGAATAATTCAGTCATTAGCAGTCATTCTGGACATATCTGTTGAAAGGGGCAATCTGTAGTTCAAGCAATAACAAAGAGCTGAGGGATGGGGCTGGAGAAATGTAACCACTCTCAAATTCAGAGACAGAACCATGGATGTAAGGACTGACTATCCATGATATCAAGAGAGAGAGAGAGAGATAGAGAGAGAGAGAGAAAGAGAGAATGCACCTGTGATCAGAAAGTCCCCTGTGCTGTGTGATCAGAAGTCCCCTGGGGGCTGTGCTGTGTGATCAGAACTGTGATTACTATAGATGGAAGCCATGTGATTCCTCAATGGCTTTTGTTCTACAAGGAAATTACATGTGATCAGAGCCTTGTGTGATGCGATGCCATCCACGTTGCCTTTCAGTTGCCGATCTGCACTGAGCGTGTGTGTTTCGGGTCTATCATGACACCAAGTCAGGGGAGCCGCAAGCCAGATGAGTCTCGGACCAAAGAAGAGCTGCTGCCGCTGGCTACTGACTTCATAGACCAGTACTACACCTCCATCAAAAGGCAGGAGAGCTGCACTAACACTGACCTTATACTTCAGATATTTACATACCTTTGGATGTACTTGCCTGCATCCCTCATTGCCAGCATCCCCACCAGTAGTACAAATGTCATTTGTTTGTCCTCATATATACATATGATGTAAATAGTACTCTAAATATGTGTTACTTTAAAGTACGTCTTTCTCTGTGACACTCATACCTGGGTGCACACAATGTTGTTTTTTTATAACAAATAAAATGTATTTTATTGAGGGAACGGTTTGGAAACGGCTCATAATAATGTCCGGAACGGAGCCAATGGAATGGCATCAAAAACCTGGAAACCATGTGTTTAATGTATTTGATACCATTCTACTGATTCCGCTCCAGTCGTTACCACGAGCCCGTCCTACCCAATTAAGTTACCACCAGCCTCCTGTGGCTCACACATACCTCTACATATACATTCCTATACATTCAGGAAGAGCACAGCCTCCATAGAATTCATTTCACAATAATAATGTATAGCTCTTTTTACTTGCACACAATATACAATAGCTTGGTCACTCCAGCCCCAGGGGTTCACCGCCCTGCAGCGCCCCAACCCAACACACCCCCACGCTTCAGGAACTTTGTGAAACATTCTTTACTGGCTTCGGGTGTACTAGGCCAGGGCCAGAATGACAATCCACAGGACGGTGGACCCCTGGGGCCAGGGGACAGAGCAGCCCAGCAGCTAAGAATAGCCTAAAGAGGTTTAGAGAATGTTTTTGATGCAAAACGTACTCTAATGCAATTGTTCTGACATGACCCTTGTGTTACCCCTGGCTCTGTCCTCCGGCCTGTGTATACTGTAACAGGTTTGGCTCGAAGGCCCACCTTGACCGGCTGGAGGAGGCGATGAAGGAGATAGAGGGTTCTGGAACGTACCAGCTGAAGGACACAGAGCTGATCTACGGAGCCAAGCACGCCTGGAGGAACGCTTCCCGCTGTGTAGGACGCATCCAGTGGTCCAAACTACAGGTCAGTAACAATACTGTAAGCGGTATATATATATACAGTGGGGCAAAAAAGTATTTAGTCAGCCACCAATTGTGCAAGTGCTCCCACTTAAAAAGATGAGAGAGGCCTGTAATTTTCATCATAGGTACACTTCAACTATGACAGACAAAATGAGAAAGAAAAATCCAGAAAATCACATTGTAGGATTTTTAATGAATTTATTTGCAAATTATGGTGGAAAATAAGTATTTGGTCACCTACAAACAAGCAAGATTTATGGCTCTCACAGACCTGTAACTTCTTCTTTTAAGAGGCTCCTCTGTCCTCCACTCGTTACCTGTATTAATGGCACCTGTTGGAACTTGTTATCAGTATAAAAGACACCTGTTGTCACGATCGTCTTTGGGTGAGAGAGAGGACCAAGGTGCAGCGTGTGCAAAAGACATCTTCTTTTATTATAGAAGAGAGAAAAAACAAGAAACGAACAACTATACATAAACTAACAAAATAACAAACTGACGACCGTGAAGCTATACATATAAATAGTGCTGACACAAACACTACACATAGACATAGACAATTACCCACAACAGCTAAAGCCTATGGCTGCCTTAAATATGGCTCAACAATAACCAGCTGTCTCTAATTGAGAACCAATTCAGGCAACCATAGACTTTCCTAGACACCTACACTGAACACTAAACCATCTACTCTACTTAACCCCCTAAACCATACAACACCCTAGACAATACAAAAACCACACAAAGACAACCCACCCCAACTCACGCCCTGACCAACTAAATAAATAAAAGAAAAAGGAACAATAGGTCAGGAACGTGACATAACCCCCCCCTTAAGGTGCGAACTCCGGGCGCACCAGCATAAAGTCTAGGGGAGGGTCTGGGTGGGCGTCTGTCCACGGTGGCGGCTCTGGCACTGGTCATGGTCCCCACCCCACCATAGTCACTACCCGCTTTCGTAGCCTCCTCCAAATGGCCACCCTCCACATTAACCCCACTGGATTAAGGGGCAGCACCGGACTAAGGGGCAGCACCGGACTAAGGGGCAGCACCGGACTAAGGGGCAGCACCGGACTAAGGGGCAGCACCGGACTAAGGGGCAGCACCGGACTAAGGGGCAGCACCAGGATAAGGGGCAGCACCAGGATAAGGGGCAGCACCAGGATAAGGGGCAGCACCAGGATAAGGGGCAGCACCAGGATAAGGGGCAGCTCCGGACTGAGGGACGGCAGCTCCGGACTGAGGGACGGATCCTGGCTGGATGGCGGATCCTGGCTGGCTGGCTCTGGTGGATCCTGGCTGGCTGGCGGATCCTGGCTGGCTGGCTCTGGCGGATCCTGGCTGGATGACGGCTCTGGCGGATCCTGGCTGGATGACGGCTCTGGCGGATCCTGGCTGGATGACGGCTCTGGCGGATCCTGGCTGGACGGCTCATGGCTGGCTGACGGATCTGGCTGCTCATGGCTGGCTGACGGATCTGGCTGCTCATGGCTGGCTGACGGATCTGGCTGCTCATGGCTGGCTGACGGATCTGGCTGCTCATGGCTGGCTGACGGATCTGGCTGCTCATGGCTGGCTGACGGATCTGGCTGCTCATGGCTGGCTGACGGATCTGGCTGCTCATGGCTGGCTGACGGATCTGGCTGATCCGGTCTGGCGGAAGGCTCTGGCTGATCCGGTCTGGCGGAAGGCTCTGGCTGATCCGGTCTGGCGGAAGGCTCTGGCTGATCCGGTCTGGCGGAAGGCTCTGGCTGATCCGGTCTGGCGGAAGGCTCTGGCTGATCCGGTCTGGCGGAAGGCTCTGGCTGATCCGGTCTGGCGGAAGGCTTTGGCTGCTCCTGTCTGGCGGAAGGCTCTAGCGGCTCCTGTCTGGCGGACGGCTCTGTAGGCTCATGGCAGACGGGCGGCTTTGCAGGCTCATGGCAGACGGGCGGCTTTGAAGGCTCAAAACAGACGGGCAGTTCATGCGGCGCTTGGCAGACGGACAGTTCAGACGGCGTTGGGCAGACGGGCAGTTCAGGCGCCGCTTGGCAGACGGGCAGTTCAGGCGCCGCTTGGCAGACGGGCAGTTCAGGCGCCGTTGGGCAGACGGCAGACTCTGGCCGGCTGAGACGCACTGTAGGCCTGGTGCGTGGTGCCGGAACTGGAGGTACCGGGCTAAGGACACGCACCTTCAGGCTAGTGCGGGGAACAACAACAGGGCACACTGAACTCTCAAAGCGTACTATAGGCCTGGTGCGTGGTACCGGCACTGGTGGTACCGGGCTGAGGGCACGCACATCAGGGCGAGTACGGGGAGAAGGAACAGTGCATACTGGACCCTGGAGACGCACATTTGGCCTAGTGCGTGGTGCCGGAACTGGTGGTACCGGGCTGAGGACACGCATCTCAGGGCTAGTGCGGGGAGCAGCAACAGGACGCACAGGACTCTGGGGACACACAGGAGGCTTGGTTCGTGGTGTAGGCACTGGTGGTAAAGGGCTGGAGACACGCACCATAGAGCTAGTGCGTGGAGGAGGCACAGGGCTCTGAAGACGCACAGGAAGCCTGGTGCGTGGTGTAGGCACTGGTGGTACTGGGCTGGAGCGGGGAGGTGGCGCCGGAAATACCGGACCGTGCAGGCGTACTGGCTCCCTTGAGCACTGAGCCTGTCCAACCTTACCTGGTTGTATGCTCCCCGTCGCTCGACCAGTGCGGGGAGGTGGAATAACCCGCACCGGGCTATGTAGGCGAACCGGGGACACCATGCGTAAGGCTGGTGCCATGTAAGCCGGCCCGAGGAGACGCACTGGTGGCCAGATGCGTTGGGCCGGCTTCATGACATCCGGCTCAACGCTCAATCTAGCCCGGCCGATACGTGGAGCTGGAATGTACCGAACCGGGCTATGCACGCGTACAGGAGACACCATGCGCTCTACTGCGTAACACGGTGTCTGCCCGTACTCTCGCTCTCCACGGTAAGTACAGGGAGTAGGCGCAGGTCTCCTACCTGACTTCGCCACACTCCCTTTAAGGCCCCCCCCCAAGAAATTTTTGGGTTGTACTCACGGGCTTCCAGCCTTGCTTCCGTGCTGCCTCCTCATATCGCCTCCTCTCGGCTTTAGCTGCCTCCAGCTCTTCACGAGGGAGGCGATATTCTCCCGGTTGTGCCCAAGGTCCCTTACCATCCAGTATCTCCTCCCATGTCCATGAATCCTGTGTAGGTGGGTCCTGTTGCCGCTTGACACGCCGCTTGGTCCTAGATTGGTGGGTAATTCTGTCACGATCGTCTTTGGGTGAGAGAGAGGACCAAGGCGCAGCGTGTGCAAAAGACATCTTCTTTTATTATAGAAGAGAGAAAAAACAAGAAACGAACAACTATACATAAACTAACAAAATAACAAACTGACGACCGTGAAGCTATACATATAAATAGTGCTGACACAAACACTACACATAGACATAGACAATTACCCACAACAGCTAAAGCCTATGGCTGCCTTAAATATGGCTCCCAATCAGAGACAACAATAACCAGCTGTCTCTAATTGAGAACCAATTCAGGCAACCATAGACTTTCCGAGACACCTACACTGAACACTAAACCATCTACTCTACTTAACCCCCTAAACCATACAACACCCTAGACAATACAAAAACCACACAAAGACAACCCACCCCAACTCACGCCCTGACCAACTAAATAAATAAAAGAAAAAGGAACAATAGGTCAGGAACGTGACACCTGTCCACAACCTCAAACAGTCACACTCCAAACTCCACTATGGCCAAGACCAAAGAGCTGTCAAAGGACACCAGAAACCAAATTGTAGACCTGCACCAGGCTGGGAAGACTGAATCTGCAATAGGTAAGCAGCTTGGTTTGAAGAAATCAACTGTGGGAGCAATTATTAGGAAATGGAAGACATACAAGACCACTGATAATCTCCCTCGATCTGGGGCTCCACGCAAGATCTCACCCCGTGGGGTCAAAATGATCACAAGAACGGTGAGCAAAAATCCCAGAACCACACGGGGGGACCTAGTGAATGACCTGCAGAGAGCTGGGACCAAAGTAACAAAGCCTACCATCAGCAAGGGCATTGAAGATGAAACGTGGCTGGGTCTTTCAGCATGACAATGATCCCAAACACACCGCCCGGGCAACGAAGGAGTGGCTTTGTAAGAAGCATTTCAAGGTCCTGGAGTGGCCTAGCCAGTCTCCAGATCTCAACCCCATAGAAAATCTTTGGAGGGAGTTGAAAGTCTGTGTTGCCCAGCAACAGCCCCAAAACATCACTGCTCTAGAGGAGATCTGCATGGAGGAATGGGCCAAAATACCAGCAACAGTGTGTGAAAACCTTGTGAAGACTTACAGAAAACGTTTGACCTCTGTCATTGACAACAAAAGGTATATAACAAAGTATTGAGATAAACTTTTGTTATTGAACAAATACTTATTTTCCACCATAATTTGCAAATAAATTCATAAAAAATCCTACAATGTGATTTTCTGGATTTTTTTTTCTCATTCTGTCTGTCATAGTTGAAGTGTACCTATGATGAAAATTACAGGCCTCATCTTTTTAAGTGGGAGAACTTGCACAATTGGTGGCTGACTAAATACTTTTTCGCCCCACTGTATATATGTAGATATATATATTTATATTCCGTACACTGACATTGCTCATTCTGATATTTCTTCATTTCTTTATTTCTTAATTTTTTAAAAATGTGTGTGTATTGTAAGGTATACTGCAGTTAGAGCTAGGAACATTTCGCTACACCTGCGATAACATCTGCAAAATATGTGTACGAGAACAATACAATTCGATTTGATTTTGTCCAAACTACAGATCAGAAACTCAATGCTCAATGTTAAAATCCAATCTACCTAAGCCAATATGCCACCAGTTATGAAGAAACGTCTAAAATCAACTGGAATGGAGGTACATAACACTCTCCCCGCCTCTCGTTATGATCTGTGTAATATGTCAATACATGTGACTAATTTGCACCTATCGGGTAAAGCACTGAACAGAAGGAAAGGTCAACTTTGAAAAATAAATAAATGCATTGCAGAGTGATGTATTCCACCATTTAATATTGGCTTTTATGTCTATATACACCCTAACGGAGGCAGGGCAGACATCCCCAATGTTAGGAGTAAAACTATCAAATATAGGCTGAGGATGAAAGAAGTGATATCTAAGGTGAAACAAATCACACTGTAATGGAAAATAGAGTGATGCCGCTTTCATTTATTTGCCTGACCATATAGCGTTAATAAGAAATGACAACATGCTTTTGCTGAGGTCCTTGGATTCTTAAATATGTGTTGAATTTGAGTTGTTTTATGAGTGTTGACGTGACGAAGAACTTCAGGATGAAAGATTGCACTCAATAAAACTGTGGTAGCGTTCAAAATGTTCGAGTAACATTCTTTGAATAAATGTTTTTATAACAGGTATTCGATGCCAGGGACTGCACAACGGCTCACGGAATGTACAATTACATCTGCAACCACATCAAGTATGCCACTAACAAAGGAAACCTGAGGTGAGTTGGTAGTGCAAATTTAGACAAATAAAAAAGACCTAGCTAACTAAAAGAAAGCCAACCTGTTCCTTTAAAAATTGCAGTTCATTTTCTCAAATCGTGTTTGTTCATTTCCCTGTCCCTTTTCTCAGTGTTGTCTTTCTGTCTCTTTTCTGTCTCCTCTCCTCTCTATGTTCTGCTGGTCTGTCACTCACTTCCCTTTAGTTCAGTTTCTCCATCTGGATCTCTCTGTTTTCTATTTCCCTCCCTGCGTTTCTTTTTCTGTCACCTTGAACCTCGGTTAATCTCTTCATCTCTCACTCTCCCTCTCCATCTCTTCCTCTTCATCTCTCCCTCTCCATCTCTTCCTCTCCCTCTCCATCTCTACCTCTCCACCTCTCCCTCTCTTCATTTCCATCTCTCCCTCTCCATCTCTTCCTCTCCATCTCTCCCTCTCCATCTCTTCCTCTCCCTCTCCATCTCTCCCTCTCCACCTCTCCCTCTCTTCCTCTCCATCTCTCCCTCTCCATCTCTTCCTCTCCCTCTCCATCTCTCCCTCTCCATCTCTTCCTCTCCCTCTCCATCTATCCACCTCTTCCTCTACACCTCTCCCTCTCTCCCTCTCCATCTCTCCCTCTCTTCATCTCTCCCTCTTTCCCTCTCTCCCTCTCTTCATCTCTCCCTCTTTCCATCTCTCCCTCTTTCCCTCTCCATCTCTCCCTCTTTCCATCTCTCCCTCTCTCTCCTTCTCTTCATCTCTCCCTCTTTCCATCTTTCCCTCTCTCCCTCTCTCCCTCTCTTCAGCTCTCCCTCTCTCTCCTTCTCTTCATCTCTCCCTCTTTCCCTTTCTCCCTCTCCATCTCTCCCTCTCTTCATCTCATCTCTCCCTCTCTCTCCTTCTCCTCATCTCTCCCTCTCCTCATCTCTCCCTCTCCTTATCTCTCCCTCTCCTCATCTCTCCCTTTTTCCATCTCTCCCTCTTTCCCTCTCTCCCTCTCTTCATCTCTCCCTCCTCTTCATCTCTCCCTTTTCCATCTCTCCCTCTTTCCCTCTCTCCCTCTTTCCATCTCTCCCTTTCTTCATCTCTCCCCCTCTCTCCTCTTCATCTCTCCCTCTTTCCATCTCTCCCTCTCTTCATCTCTCCCTCTCTCTCCATCTCTCCCTCTCTCTCCTTCTCTTCATCTCTCCCTCTTTCCATCTCTCCCTCTCTTCATCTCTCCCTCTTTCCCTCTCTCCCTCTCCATCTCTCCCTCTCTTCATCTCTCCCTCTCCATCTCTCCCTCTCTTCATCTCTCCCTCTCTCTCCTTCTCTTCATCTCTCCCTCTTTCCATCTCTCCCTCTCTCTCCTTCTCTTCATCTCTCCCTCTTTCCCTCTCTTCATCTCTCCCTCTCTCTCCTTCTCTTCATCTCTCCCTCTCAAACTCTCCCTCTCTCCTTCTCTTCATCTCTCCCTCTTTCCATCTCTCCCTCTTTCCATCTCTCCCTCTTTCCATCTCTCCCTCTGTCCATCTCTCCCTCTTTCCATCTCTCCCTCTTTCCATCTCTCCCTCTCTTCATCTCTCTCCATCTCTCCCTCTCTCCCTCTCTCCCTCTCTTCATATCTCCATCTTTCCATCTCTCCTTCTCCATCTTTCCATCTCTCCTTCTCCATCTTTCCATCTCTCCTTCTCCATCTCTCCCTCTAGATCTCTCACTATTCCACTCTGTCTGTCTGTCTGTCTGTCTGTCTGTCTGTCTGTCTGTCTGTCTGTCTGTCTGTCTGTCTGTCTGTCTGCCTGTCTGTCTGTCTGTCTGTCTGTCTGTCTGTCTGTCTGTCTGTCTGTCTGTCTGTCTGTCTGCCTGCCTGCCTGCCTGCCTGTGTCTGTCTGTCTGTCTGTCTGTCTGTCTGTCTGTCTGTCTGTCTGTCTGTCTGTCTGTCTGTCTGTCTGCCTGCCTGCCTGCCTGCCTGTGTCTCTTCAGCTGCATCTCTCTAGTCTGCTAGACTTTTCTCACAGCTAGACTCAGTCCTTTATCAGTCCAATACAGCTCTCCCTAATCAAACCACGTCTTTACTCCCAAATGAATGAATGGCAAATTGTATCAGTCTGACTCATCCCTGCACGGAGTTAAAGTCACCTCACATTCCCAAAGACAGCTGATAGTCCTTGATATCATAAATCAAAAAATATTCAGCCACTGTCAGCATGTAGCAGAAGCCTGATAGCAGATCAGTTTGTGATTTAGCCATGTCCTATGTCAGGTTTTTGTATAGCATGACATCAAATTAGTATGGAGTTGGCTAAATCACATCCTTTGCTGATCTGCAGACTGCTTCTGATTCAGCCTCCAAAAATATTGTCTATTCCCTTAACATTTTGGGGGCTTGTATTGACCATGGAACTTATCATTACCAGCACCATACTCTTACCAACTGAGCCACACATAACCACCAGTTTCTGGTCTGTAAACAGATCGTAGTAGAGAGACCGGTGCCCAGATGCTGTATCTAACCCACTGCCCCAGATCATACCAGCTGCTCTCCCACTATTCCGCTGGGCGTCAGAGATTTACAGACAGATTAGTAGAATCAACACGTTTGCCCTGTCATGGCTTTAGCGTAACCCAACAGGATGGGTGCAGTGGTTCAGCGGGGACGGACTCAAAGTAACCTAGCTTTAGCCCTGCCAGACTTCCCAGCTTTCCTTATCCCACAGCCCCCTGGGTTAAACTGTGCTAAACCTTTAGATACTATGTGAGTAGACTTTCATTTGTTGCATCGCCATAGATACAGTCTTTATACGCCCGTCATTCAAATCTCTCTCGCGCTCTCACGCTCTCTCTGGGGGAGGGTGGCTTTTTTTCCAGGGGTGAAAGTAAGCAGAGTATCGACAAAATAGGGCGGCCCAGCGTCGTCCGGGTTGGCCGTCATTGTAAATAAGAATTTGTTCTTAACTGACTTGCCTAATTAAATAAAGGTTCAATAAATAATAATAAATAGTGGGGTTATGCCGTATTGGTTCAACATGAGCCTATCACAATAATTACTACTGTAGGCTACTACACTATTATCTATCAGTACGCATGTCACCCTAATGAAAACGGAGCAAATGGACTTGAAAGCGTGTGGAATGCGCTCCAAAAATGAAGGGTGGTTTGACAATAACAGTGACATTTTGCGAAGGCAGAGACGAGAGGTGGAGACCAAGACGAGCGCGGACAGTGGACATAATTCAGGTTAGGCCTAATTAGATGTAGGCCCAATGAAGGACAATCACCGGATGTCATTCATTACACTTCTTAGGGTTTTGTTGGCGATGTCTCTTTACATTCTTCAAATGACGGGTGCACAGTGCACTGTATGGACGCTTTAGTCGACGAACATTTGCAGCTTGCCAGGCCAACTGGAACCTTTTAAAGTGATTGTTTGACAATCAGATGAAAACATCATGACTGTGTAACGGTTTTCTTCCTGGGATGAAGGAGAGGACCAAAACGCAGCGCGGCTAGTGTTCAACATGATTTAATAAAGATAATAACGTGAACACTACAAGCAACAAAACAATAAATGTGAAAACCGACAACAGACCTATCTGGTGCAGAACACAAAGACAGGAAACAATCACCCACAAACCAACAGTGCAAACAGGCTACCTTAATATGGTTCCCAATCAGAGACAATGCAAAACACCTGCCTCTGATTGAGAACCATATTAGGCCAAACAACAAACCCAACATAGAAACACAAAACATAAACTACACCCACCCAGCTCACGTCCTGACCAACTAAACAAAGACTAAACCAAGGAAATAAGGTCAGGAACGTGACAGTACCCCCCCCCCCCCCCCCCAAGGTGCGGACTCCGGCCGCAAAACCTGAACCTATAGGGGAGGGTCTGGGTGGGCGTCTCTCCACGGTGGCGGCTCTGGCGCTGGACGTGGCCCCCACTCCACCATAGTTAATCCCCGCTTCCGTGGCCTCCTCCTAATGACGACCCACCAAAATAACCCCACTGTACTGATGGGCGCCTCTGGTCAGAGGGGCAGCTCCGGACTGACTGACGGGCGGCTCTAGTGGCTCAGGACAGACGGGCGGCTCTAGCAGCTCAGGACAGACGGGCGGCTCTGACGGCTCAGGACAGACGGGCGGCTCTGACGGCTCAGGACAGACGGGCGGCTCTGACGGCTCAGGACAGACGGGCGGCTCTGATGGCTCAGGACAGACGGGCGGCTCTGACGGCGCTGGGCAGACGGGCAGCGCAGGCGGCGCTGGGCAGACGGACAGCTCAGACGGCGCTGGGCAGACGGGCAGCGCAGGCGGCGCTGGGCAGACGGGCAGCGCATGCGGCGCTGGGCAGACGGGCAGCGCAGGCGGCGCTGGGCAGACGGGCACACCTGTAGGGAGGAGACGGAGAGACAGCCTGGTGCGTGGGGCTGCCACAGGACCCACCAGGCTGGGGAGACCTACAGGAGGTTTGGTGTTAGGAGGAGGCACCTGAAGGACCGGGCTGTGGGGGAGCACTGGAGCTCTGGTGCGCAGCCTTGGCACCACTCCCCCAGGCTGGAATACTACTCTAGCTCGGACCCTCCAGAGTGCAGGCACAGGTTGAACCGGGCTGTGGGTGAGCACTGGAGATCTAGTGCCTACTACATGCACCTCTCCCTTAGACTCCACTCCCACATTTGCCCGGCACGAGCGGAGCACAGGCATAGGACGCACTGCAGCCTCCCAGCGCCCCGGAGACCCAGCACGCAGAGCCGGCGCAGGATACCCTGGACCGAAACGGCGTACTGGAGACCAGACACGCTGAGCAGGCACACCACGCCCTGGCTGGATGCCCACACTCACATGACACTTTCGGGGGGCTGCCCTATAGCGCACCGGGCTATGGGCACGCACTGGCGACACCGTGCACTTAATCGCATAACACGGTGCCTGACCAGTAACGCGCTGCTTATAATAAGCACGAGGAGTGAGCTCAGGTCTGCTACCTGGCTTAGCCACACTCCCCGTGTGCCCCCCCCCAAAAAAATTCTGGGGCTGCCTCTCGTACCTGTCGCGCTGCCTCCTCATATCGCCGCCGCTCAGCTTTCGCTCCCTCCAGCTCAGCTTTGGGGCGACGATATTCCCCAGCCTGTACCCAGGGTCCTTCTCCGTTTAAAATCTCCTCCCATGTCCAGGAGTCCTGAGATTTCGGCCGCTGCTGCTGCTGTTGCTGTTGCTGCCCGTTACCACGCTGCTTGGTCCTTTTGTGGTGGGTGATTCTGTAACGGTTTTCTTCCTGGGATGAAGGCGAGGACCAAAACGCAGCGCGGATAGTGTTCAACATGATTTAATAAAGATAATAACGTGAACACTACAAGCAACAAAACAATAAATGTGAAAACCGAAAACAGACCTATCTGGTGCAGAACACAAAGACAGGAAACAATCACCCACAAACCAACAGTGCAAACAGGCTACCTTAATATGGTTCCCAATCAGAGACAATGCAAAACACCTGCCTCTGATTGAGAACCATATTAGGCCAAACAACAAACCCAACATAGAAACACAAAACATAGACTACACCCACCCAGCTCACGTCCTGACCAACTAAACAAAGACTAAACCAAGGAAATAAGGTCAGGAACGTGACAGACTGCTTATGTTAATGCCACGTTAAAAGGATACATTTCAAAAGCGACAAATATTTACTTTTAGACCCACAGAGATCCTATTCAATGAATAGGGATACTATATGTCAGAGGTGGGACCGAGTCATTGTTTTACAAGTCACAAGTAAGTCTCAAGTCTTAGCACTCAAGTCCCAAGTCAAGTCCCAAGTCAAGTCCCAAGTCAAGACAGGCTAGTCTGAGTCAAGTCTCAAGTCAAGACCGTCAAGTATCAAGTCAAGTCTCCAGTCCTAAACTTTGAGTTTCGAGTCCTAAACAAGTCATAATGTGCTCTACACCAAATGTATATTTATATTTTTAACAGGAGTAATAGTTAGTATATTACATTTACACAAATCATGAATGCTTTTAAAAATATATTTATTACTTTCCAAATAAACGTTATATTTCCATGGAAATACATGGGTAGCCATGAGAAACCCCCCCCCCCCCCCCAAATAGTTATCGACTATCGAGGATCGCTATGGGGCGCAGTCAGGCGATGTAGGCTTGTACACAATCACCCAACCTTGTTTTAGGAACATCAGGCAGGATTTAGGCTACCAACTCCCTAGCCAGTTGTAGCTCAATCTTGGGTGCAATGATTACGTTCCCGCACTGACTGACTGTGTGGAGGCTCATTGAGTTAACGTTATCCTAGCCTACATGATACACTAGTAAAGTAATAAAATATATAGCTGTCGGCTATATTAGCCACAACTTACCGTTCTTTGTGCAACTTCAAAGTTCGAACAAAGTTGAAATTGTTGCGCCTCCATCTGTAATTTTCTTCCCGCATGTTTTGTAAGTTGCAATCCGTTTTTTGTTGATACAGCTTCGTCTTTATATACAAAAATAGTCATTTAGGGTATCATCTTTCCAAAGGCTCCATCTGAATTCACCCGCAGACGTTCCTCTGCACTGCCACGCACAACTTTTTCTCAGCTGGCACAATTTGATTGGCTGCTGTCCGATTCAAACTGTAATCCGTTAAATGAAGAGTTGATGCGCTGCACACTTTTTTTAATAGCATCATTTGTAATATTTGGGCTTGGGGAGGGTATCAAGTCAGGTCAAGTCAAAAGGCTCAAGTCCAAGTTAAGTCACGAGTCATTGGTGTTAAAGTCAACGTCGAGTTGCATGTCATCATATTTGTGGCTCGAGTCTGACTCGAGTCCAAGTCATGTGACTCGAGTCCACACCTCTGCTTTATGTAATTCTATGTTCAGGCCCAAGGAGCCTGAATATAGAATCAAGGGAAGAAATTAAATCTACTTTCACACCTGGTCATTTCAATTTTTTTCCAGATCTGCCATTACCATATTTCCTCAGAGGACAGATGGCAAGCATGACTTCCGGGTGTGGAACACACAGCTGATTCGCTATGCCGGTTACAAGCAACCTGACGGTCAGATTCTGGGAGACCCAGCCAACGTGGAATTCACTGAGGTACAGTTAAATGACATTGTGGTCACGGTTATTCAAAGTGAATTATAGATCGTAAGAGCATGGAATATGTATCCCTCATGGGATATAAAACCACAAACTTTCTCTTGTCAGCTTCAACCCACTGAACCACTTACAGTATGAATCAATCAATCAAATGTATTTATAAAGCTGTTTTTAGATCAGCAGATGTCACAAAGTGCTATACAGAAACCCAGCCTAAAACCCCAAATAGTAAGCAATGCAAATGTAGAAGCACAGTGGCTAGGAAAGACTCCCTAGAAAGGCAGGAACCTAGGAAGAAACCTAGAGAGGAACCAGGCTCTGAGGGGTGGCCAGTCCTCTTCTGGCTGTGCCGGGTGGAGATTATAAGAGTACATGACCATTTAAGGCCAGATTGTCCTTCAAGATGTTCAAACGTTCATAGATGACCAGCAGAGTTAAATAATAATCAGTGGTTGTAGAGGGTGCAACAGATTGTCATGTCAGTGGGCAGATATGTCATCACAGTGGGCAGATATGTCATCATAGTGGGCAGATTTGTCATCACAGTGGGCAGATATGTAATCACAGTAGAGGGTGCAACAGATTAGTACCTCAGGAGTAAATGTCAGTTGGCTTTTCATAGCCGAGCATTCAGAGATCGAGACAGCAGGTGCGGTTGAGAGAAAGGGGAAGAGAGAGAGAGAGAAAGAGAGTCAAAAACAACAGGTCCGGGACAAGGTAGCATGTCCGGTGAACAGGTCAGGGTCATCAGGTTAGACAGGAGAATTACATCAGATATAACAGACTGACCCTAGCCCCCCAGCACATAGACTATTGCAGTATAGATACTGGAGACGGAGACGGCTGGGTTGACGATACCCCTGGACAGGGCCAACCAGGCAGGATATAACCCTACCCACTTTGCCAAAGCACAGCCCCCACAACACTAGAGGGATATCAACAGACCACCAGCTTACGACCCTGAGACAAGGCTGAATATAGCCTATGAAGATCTCCTCCACCGCACAAGCCTGTGGGGGCGCAAAACTGGACAGGAAGAGCACGTATGTGATTCAACCCACTCAAGTGACGCACCCCTCCTAGGGACGGCATGGAAGAGCACCAGTAAGCCAATGACTCAGCCCCCGTAATAAGGGGCTGACTACACACCCCTGGGCCAACCTACACTCAAACATAGGACCTACTGAAGAGATGAGTCTTTAGTAATGACTTAAAGTCGAGACCGAGTCTACGTCTCTCACATGGATAGGCAGACCATTCCATAAAAATGGAGCTCTATAAGAGAAATCCCTGCCTCCAGCTGGAGGTCTGCATCTTGTGACCGTAGTGTACGTGCAGGTATGTACGGCAGGACCAAATCGGAGAGATAGGTAGGAGCAAGCCCATGTAATGCTTTGTAGGTTATCAGTAAAACCTGTAGGTTAGCAGAAATCAGCCATAGCCTTAACAGGAAGCCAATGTAGAGAGGCTAGCACTGGAGTAATATGATACAATTTTTTGGTTCTAGTCAGGATTCTAGCAGCTGTGTTTAGCACTAACTGAAGTTTATTTAGTGCTTTATCTGGGTAGTCAGAGAGTTGAGCATTGCAGTAGTCTAATCTAGAAGTGACAAAAGCATTGATTTGTTTTTCTGCATCAATTTGGACAAAAAGTTTCTGATTTTTGCAATGTTACGAAGATGGAAAAAGCTGTCCTTGAAATATTCTTGATATGTTCGTCAAAAGAGAGATCAGGGTCCAGAGTAACGGCGAGATCCTTCACAGTTTTATTTGAGACGACTGTTCAACCATCAAGATTAATTGTCAGATCCAACAACAGATCTCTTTGTTTCTTGGGGCCTAGAACTAGCATCTTTGTTTTGTCCGAGTTTAAAAGTAAACATTTGCCGCCATCCACTTCCTTATGTCTGAAACACAGGCTTCCAGGCTAGTCAATTTTGTGGCTTCACCATGTTTCATCGAAATGTACAGCTGTGTGTCATCCGCATAGCAGTGAAAGTTGACATTGCGTTTCCAAATTACATCACCAAGAGGTAGGATATATAGTGAAAACTATAGTGGTCCTAAGACAGAACCTTGAGGAACGACGAAACTTAAAATTGATTTGTCAGAGGACAAACCATCCAGAGAGACAAATTGATATCTTTCCGACAGATAAGATCTAACCCAGGCAAGAACTTGTCCATGTGGACCAATTAGGGTTTCTAATCTCTCCAAAATAATGTGGTAATCGATGGTGTCAAAAGCAGCACTAAGGTCTAGGAGAACAGGGACAGATGCAGAGCCTTGGTCTGACACCATTATGAGGTAATTTACCACCTTCACGAGTGCAGTCTCAGTGCTATGATGGGGTCTAAAACCAGACTGAAGCGTTTCGTATACATTATTTGTCTTTAGGATAGGCAGTGATTTCCTGCGCAACAGCTTTTTCTAAACATTTTGAGAGGAATGGGAGATTCGATATAGGCCAATAGTTTTTTTTACATTTTACAGGTCAAGGTTTGTTTTTTTCAAGAGAAGCTTTATTACTGCCATTTTTATTACTGCCATCTGGTGGATAGGGAGCCATTTATCTTAACCGCCATCGATAAGAAACAATACTGTGCAGCCGTATTCATTGACCTGGCCAAGGCTTTCGACTCTGTCAATCACCACATCCTCATCGGCAGACTCGACAGCCTTGGTTTCTCAAATGATTGCCTCGCCAACTACTTCTCTGATAGAGTTCAGTGTGTCAAATCGGAGGGTCTGTTGTCCAGGCCTCTGGCAGTCTCTATGGGGGTGCCACAGGGTTCAATTCTTGGACCGACTCTCTTCTCTGTATACATCAATGATGTCGCTCTTGCTGCTGGTGAGTCTCTGATCCACCTCTACGCAGACGACACCATTCTGTATACTTCTGGACCTTCTTTGGACACTGTGTTAACAACCCTCCAGGCGAGCTTCAATGCCATACAACTCTCCTTCCATGGCCTCCAATTGCTCTTAAATACAAGTAAAACTAAATGCATGCTCTTCAACCGATTGCTGCTTGCACCTGCTCGCCTGTCCAACATCACTACTCTGGACGGCTCTGACTTAGAATATGTGGACAACTACAAATACCTAGGTGTCTGGTTAGGCTGTAAACTCTCCTTCCAGACTCACATCAAACATCTCCAATCCAAAGTTAAATCTAGAATTGGCTTCCTATTCCGCAACAAAGCATCCTTCACTCATGCTGCCAAACATACCCTTGTAAAACTGACCATCCTACCAATCCTCGACTTCGGTGATGTCATTTACAAAATAGCCTCCAATACCCTACTCAATAAATTGGATGCAGTCTATCACAGTGCCATCCGTTTTGTCACCAAAGCCCCATATACTACCCACTACTTCGACCTGTACGCTCTCGTTGGCTGGCCCTCGCTTCATACTCGTCGCCAAACCCACTGGCTCCAGGTCATCTACAAGACCCTGCTAGGTAAAGTCCCCCCTTATCTCAGCTCGCTGGTCACCATAGCAGCACCCACCTGTAGCACGCGCTTCAGCAGGTATATCTCTCTGGTCACCCCCAAAACCAATTCTTCCTTTGGCCGCCTCTCCTTCCAGTTCTCTGCTGCCAATGACTGGAACGAACTACAAAAATCTCTGAAACTGGAAACACTTATCTCCCTCACTAGCTTTAAGCACCAGCTTTCAGAGCAGCTCACAGATTACTGCACCTGTACATAGCCCATCTATAATTTAGCCCAAACAACTACCTCTTTCCCTACTGTATTTATTTATTTATTTATTTTGCTCCTTTGCACCCCATTATTTCTATCTCTACTTTGCACATTCTTCCACTGCAAATCAACCATTCCAGTGTTTTACTTGTGTATATTGTATTTACTTCGCCACCATGGCCTTTTTTTGCCTTTACCTCCCTTATCTCACCTCATTTGCTCACATTGTATATAGACTTGTTTTTTTACTGTATTATTGACTATGTTTTTTTTACTCCATGTGTCACTCTGTGTTGTTGTATGTGTCGAACTGCTTTGCTTCATCTTGGCCAGGTTGCAATTGTAAATGAGAACTTGTTCTCAACTTGCCTACCTGGTTAAATAAAGGTTAAATAAATAAATAAATAAAATGTATTATGGTCAACATAGGAGGACCAAGCACAGGAAGTAGCTCTTTCAGTAGTTTAGTTGGAATAGGGTCCAGTATGCAGCTTGAAGATTTAGAGGCCATGACTATTTTCATGAATGTGTCAAGAGATACAGGATTAAAACACTTGAGTGTCTCCATTGATCCTAGGTCCTGAGGAGGAGTCCGTCATTTGCTTTCTAATGATCATGATCTTTTCATCGAAGACACTCATGACTTTATCACTGCTAAAGTGAACGCTATCCTCTCTTGTTGAATGCTGCTTTTTAGTTGGCTTTGCGACAGTATCAAAAATACATTTAGGATTGTTCTTATTCTCCTCAATTAGGTTGGAAAAATAGGATGATCGAGCAGCAGTGAGGGCTCTTCGATACTGCACGGTACTGTCTTTCCAAGCTAGTCGGAAGACTTCCAGTTTGGTGGAGAGCCAATTCCATTCCAATTTTCTGGAAGCTTGCTTCAGAGCTCGGGTATTTTCTGTATACCAGGGAGCAAATTTCTAGTGACAAATGTTTTTTGGTTTTAGGTGTGCGACTGCATCTAGTGTGTTACACAAGGTTAAATTTAGACACTCAGTTAGGTGGTTAACCAATTTTTGTCCTCCAACGTCCTTAGGTAGGTGGAGGGAGTCTGGAAGGGCATCTAGGAATCTTTGGGTTGTCTGAGAATTTATAGCACGGCTTTTGATGATCCTTGGTTGGGGTCTGAGCAGATTATTTGTTGCGATTGCAAATGTAATAAGATGGTGGTCCGATAGTCCAGGATTATGAGGAAAAATATTTAGATCCACAATATTTATTCCATGGGACAAAACTAGATCCAGGGTTATGACTGTGGCAATGAGTAGGTCCGGAGACATGTTGGACAAAACCCACTGAGTCGATGATGGCTACTAAAGCCTTTTGGAGTGGGACTGTGGACTTTTCCATGTGAATATTAAAGTCACCAAAACTGTGAATATTATCTGCCTTGACTACAAGGTCCTTTAGGAATCCCGGAAACTCAGTGAGGAACGCTGTATACGGCCCAGGAGGCCTGTAAACAGTAGCTATAAAATGTGATTCAGTAGGCTGCATAGATTTCATGACTAGAAGCTCAAAATACGAAAAACAGTCGTTTTTGTAAATTGAAATTTGCTGTCATAAATGTTAGCAACACCTCCGCCTTTGCGGGATGCGCAGGGTTATGGTCACTAGTGTAACCAGGATAAGAGGCCTCATTTAACACAGTAAATCCATCAGGCTTAAACCATGGTTCAGTCAGGCCAATCACAGCAAGATTATGATCAGTGATTAGTTCATTGACTATGACTTCCTTGGAAGTGAGGGATCTAACATTAAGTAGCCCTATTTTGAGATGTGAGGTATCACAATCTCTTTCAATAATGACAGGAATGGAGGAGGTCTTTATTCCAGTGAGATTGCTAAGGCGAACACCGCCATGTTTAGTTTTGCCCAACCTAGATCGAGGCACAGACACGGTCTCAATGGGGATAGCTGAGCTGACTACACTGACTGTGCTAGTGGCAGGCTCCACTAAGCTGGCAGGCTGGCTAACAGCCTGCTGCCTGGCCTCCACCCTATTTCATTGTGGAGCTAGAGGAGTTAGAGCCCTGTCTATGTTTGTAGATAAGATGAGAGCACCCCTCCAGCTAGGATGGAGTCCATCACTCCTCAGCAGGCCAGGCTTGGTCCTGTTTGTGGGTGAGTCCCAGAAAGAGGGCCAATTATCTACATATTCTATATTTTGGGAGTGGCAGAAAACAGTTTTCAACCAGCGATTGAGTTGTGAGACTCTGCTGTAGAGCTCATCACTCCCCCTAACTGGGAGGGGCCCAGAGACAATTAGTCGATGCTGACACATCTTTCTAGCTGATTTACACGCTGAAGCTATGTTACGCTTGGTGACCTCTGACTGTTTCATCCTAACATCGTTGGTGCCGACGTGGATAACAATATCCCTATACTCTCTACACTCACCAGTAGCCTCAGCCAACACCATCTTCAGATTAGCCTTTACGTCAGTAGCCCTTCCCCTGGTAAACAGTGTATGATCGCTGGATGATTCTTTTTAGGTCTAATATTGGGGTAATGGAGTCGTAAATGACTAGGGTTTTCAATTTGTCTGAGCTAATGATGGCTCAGACCCCGTAATGGGTGAAGGAGAGACCCGAGAAGGCTTGGCCTCTGACTCAGACTCGTTGTTTAATGGGGAGAACCGGTTTAAAGTTTCTGTCGGCTGAATGAGCGACACCGGTTGAGCATGGCGACAGCATTTCTATCCAGAAGCCTTGAGAAAGTTGTCCGGCTGCGGGGTGATTTATACTAACGTTACTATCTGTACTTCCTGGTGGCACAGACGCGGTTTCATCCTTTCCTACACATAAATTGCCCTTGCCTAACAATTGCATCTGAAGCTGGGCTTGCAACACGGCTATCCTCACCAGGAGGTGATAGTTCTCCTGTATATTATGAGAACAGCAACTGCAATTAGATGGCATAGTGTTAATGTTACTACTTAGCTTTTTTGGCTGGTCAAGGTCCAGTAGAACCATGTCCAGAAAAAGCTTCCAGGGTGAAAAAGTTGATTGAAATAAGTAGAGCGAGGAAAAAACAAACAAAGTCGTTGGTCAATGTATTAAAAGAAAAAAACAAACGGTTTGGCAGATAGCCAAGTAGCGACAAACAGCACAACAAATGGCAACAAACAGCACAACAAACAGCACAACAAATATAACAACAAACAGTACAACAAACAGCACAACAAATGGCAACAAACAGCACAACAAACAGCACAACAAATATAACAACAAACAGTACAACAAACAGCACAACAAATGGCAACAAACAGCACAACAAACATAACAACAAACAGCACAACAAACATAACAACAAACAGCACAACAAACAGCAACAACAAAACAGCACAGCAAACAGCATAACAAACATAACAACAAACAGCACAACAAACAGCAACAACAAAACAGCAACAACAAAACAGCACAACAAAACAGCACAACAAAACAGCACAACAAATAGCATAACAAACATAACAACAAACAGCACAACAAACAGCATAACAAATAGCATAACAAACATGACAACAAACAGCACAACAAACAGCATAACAAATAGCATAACAAACATGACAACAAACAGCACAACAAACAGCAACAACAAAACAGCACAACAAAACAGCAACAACAAAACAGCACAACAAAACAGCAACAACAAAACAGCACAACAAACAGCAACAACAAAACAGCACAACAAAACAGCACAGCAAACAGCACAACAAACAGCACAACAAACAGCATAACAAACATAACAGCAAACAGCACAACACACAGCATAACAAACATAACAACAAACAGCACAGCAAACAGCAACAACAAAACAGCACAGCAAACAGCACAACAAACATAACAACAAACAGCACAACAAACAGCAACAACAAAACAGCACAACAAACATAACAACAAACAGCACAACAAACAGCAACAACAAAACAGCACAACAAACATAACAACAAACAGCACAACAAACAGCAACAACAAAACACCACAACAAAACAGCACAACAAAACAGCACAACAAATAGCAAAACAACAGCAAAACAAACAACACAACAAAAAGCACAACAAACAGCAATAAACAGCACAACAGCATGGAGACAAGTCCGGAAGTAGATAACAAAACCTGAAAGTGTTCAATGTCTTTATATAGCATGCCTCTGAGCAAGGCTAAAACTCTGACAAAACAGATTCTGGAGTGGAAACCACTAAACAGGATTTATGAGTCTACTTGAGTGAATCCATGTTAAAATGTAATGAAATGTGTTGGCTTGGGTCTCTAGATCTGTATCCAGCAGGGCTGGAAGCCTCCCAAGGGCCGTTTCGATGTGCTGCCTCTCCTGCTGCAATCCAACGGAAATGACCCAGAGCTGTTTGAGATCCCTCAAGACCTCATTCTAGAGGTGCAGATCACACACCCCAAGTGAGTGAGACAACACACACACACACACCCACCCATGCACACACACACACACACACACGCACACACACACACACACACACACACACACACACTCACCCACACACACACACACACACACACACACACACACACACACACACACACACACACACACACACACACACACACACACACACACACACACACACACACACACACACACACCCCAAGTGAGTGAGACAACACACACTAACAGAGGCTGGGTATGGGTGTGTTCCAATTGCCACACTAGCAAACCACTTAGACTGAAGCAATGTACGAGCCATGTTTTCACACAGATACAATCACACCTCACACTTTAGGCACAGAGGGAGTTTCATCCCGGGCACATGACATCCTCTGCCAACCAAGCCCCTAGAACCATCCACCTGGCTCTCTTCTCAAACCTCCCGTCCCTCCCAACCCACCCCTGCACCAGTTCAGTTAGCCTCAGCTCTTCTCTGCTGCCAGTTTGGCTCCTGCAACTGTCACCACCTGCGTCTCATCATTACATGAAGATATGATGGCTCTATGCTACTGCGGCCAAACAGATTGGTAGCTGGCCCCCAGAGGCCACGCAGAGCCTTTTTTGGATGTAGGACCAGTCATTTCGGGGCCTCTGAATCGCTTGCAAGTATTTGTGCTGTGATAATGGGATAATGTTAATTTTGTCTGCGCTCCTGTGCTTCTCGGATGTCTACTCCTCTATAGTGTAAAACAATTCACACCATGTCATCACAGTGGGCAGATATGTCATCACAGTGGGCAGATTTGTCATCACAGTGGGCAGATATGTCATCACAGTGGGCAGATATGTCATCACAGTGAGAAGATTTGTAATCACAGTGGGCAGATTTGTCATCACAGTGGGAATATTTGTCATCACAGTGGGCAGATTTGTCATCACAGTGGGCAGATATGTCATCACAGTGGGCAGATATGTCATCACAGTGGGCAGATATGTCATCATAGTGAGCAGATTTGTCATCACAGTGAGCAGATATGTCATCACAGTGGGCAAATATGTCATCACAGTGGGCAGATATGTCATCACAGTGGGCAGATATGTCATCATAGTGGGCAGATTTGTCATCACAGTGGGCAGATATGTCATCACAGTGGGCAGATATGTCATCGCAGAGGGCAGATATGTCATCGCAGTGGGCAGATATGTCATCGCAGTGGGCAGATATGTCCTCACAGTGGGCAGATATGTCATCACAGTGGGCAGATATGTCATCACAGTGGGCAGATATGTCATCACAGTGGGCAGATATGTCCTCACAGTGGGCAGATATGTCCCCACAGTGGGCAGATATGACATCACAGTGAGCAGATATGTCATCACAGTGGGCAGATATGTCCTCACAGTGGGCAGATATGTCCTCACAGTGGGCAGATATGTCATCACAGTGGGCAGATATGTCCTCACAGTGGGCAGATATGTCCTCACAGTGGGCAGGTATGTCCTCACAGAGGGCAGATATGTCATCACAGTGGGATGATATGTCCTCACAGTGGGCAGATATGTCATCACAGGGCAGATATGTCCTCACAGTGGCAGATATGTCCTCACAGTGGGCAGATATGTCCTCACAGTGGGCAGATATGTCCTCACAGTGGGCAGGTATGTCCTCACAGTGGGCAGATATGTCATCACAGTGGGATGATATGTCCTCACAATGGGCAGATATGTCATCACAGTGGGATGATATGTCCTCACAGTGGGCAGATATGTCCTCACAGTGGCAGATATGTCCCCACAGTGGGCAGATATGTCATCACAGAAGAATTCTCTTGGAGAAATCCTTAATTTCTTTGTACCTACAAACGGTGTTTTCTTTCCATGACGTACTACACAAATGTCAATGTCAGAATATAAGCTTGTCACTAGTCTCTTCCAATGGCTTTTCACCAAGATAAGAATGTGCGCTTTTACATTGATTCAGAATGTAAACAACAGCAGCAGTCAGCTACAGTTCAAGCTATGTATAATATATCCTCTTAACCATCTCTACATACCTTGATAATGCTAGCTTATTCATTTGAATCAACAAGTCAAGCTATAAGTCACATTCTCCATCTTTCCTCCATACCTTGAATGCTAATAATTTGAATCAATGTCTTTGTTCCCTTGTCCTTGCAGGTATGATTGGTTCAAGGACCTGAATCTGAAGTGGTACAGTCTGCCTGCTGTATCTAGCATGCTGCTAGAGGTGGGGGGGCTGGAATTCACTGCTTGTCCCTTCAGTGGCTGGTACATGGGCACCGAGATCGGCGTCAGGGACTTCTGTGACAGCTCTCGCTACAACATCCTGGAGGTTTTATGATCACTTATAAAGCATTCATAAGCATTTATAAACGTTTATAAGCACCCCTTCGGTGGCAGTTACATGGGCACCTTACATGGGCACCGAGATCGGCGTCAGGGACCTCTGTGACAGCTGCAATGGTTAAATGCACTATTTGGACATATTCTAATTTGACCATGAGGTATACAGTGATGTCAATATTAATGGTACAGATCATGTAAGAGCGCTTGCTCATCAAACTGTCCAAAATGTCTTTTCTAAATATAATGGAATTTGGCTTTGGTCATTTTTGTATTTCTAACACAAGCAATAGCACAGTGATCACTGACATCATTACAGAATATCCCAGTCCATGTGTATTTCTGAGGGATATTCGTTAGAATAATGTCCAATGGCGTTGATTTGTTAGGTGCTCTAGGACTCGGTATTGTAGGCACATTCATTAATTGAGTGAGATTCAGAGAGTCACACAGTTCTTTAAAAGAGTCCGAGACAGATGTAAGAATGTCCCAGTTCTAATCTCCTAAAATAATACATTCATAGTCATTTAACTTGTGCAGGACATCAGAAAGAGAGTTAAGTGCGTCTCCCGAAGCCGAGGGCGGTCTGTAGCAGCCGAGGGCGGTCTGTAGCAGCCGAGGGCGGTCTGTAGCAGCCGAGGGCGGTCTGTAGCAGCCGAGGGCGGTCTGTAGCAGCTGACTACAGTGATGTGGGAGTCCTTATATACGTTCACTTTATCCGCAAGCAATTCAAAATGTTTGACTTTGGTAATCGAGAGAATTTCAGAGTCGTTAAACTCGGATTTCACATAAATTGCAACCCCTCCTCCTTTACTCATCCAATCCGTTCTAAAAACCATGTACCCATCAATAGAAATCAAGTTATTTTACACAGATTTCTTTAGCCAAGTTTCTGATAAAACCATTATGTCTGTTTTTGTTGTTTTGGCCCATATTCTACCAGTGTGGCAGATGAGTCTGCTCTCATGACCACATGCATACAGGCTAACATTCATCACTTAAATTCTCAACATTCATGGGTTTAACATTTTTTTAAGCATACATTTTTAAAATTGTTTTCCTGGAAACAGCAAGTCAAAATCAAATAAAATAAAATATTATTGGTTGAATACACATATTTTAAATTTGTTTTGATTTGAATTTTACTTGCTGTTTCCAGGAAAACAATCTATTTTGATGTTTAAACAAATAGAAACATCTATTTTGATGATGTAGAATCTTCATTTGAGACAGTTATTTCTACAGAAGGAAAATGATCCTGCAGCAACTGGAAATGTGAATTATTATGTGGATTATAATTATTGGACATTTTTGTAGGGGTTGATACATTTTTCGTAAGGGAAAATCAAGTCTGAAATGTCAAAGTGTAAATTACAAACTTCAGAAGTCTTTTAAAACCTTAAATACACTACAGGTTTAAAATGTCCTGCAACAGGGTGATCAAATTAAGATCCTACATCTGTATTGCTGGTCAGATGAAGAGGATCTTGCTTTTTTTGCTGTTAATGAATTAATGATTAATGTGTTTTATGTCACAAACAGTAGTATCATGATGTCTAGAACATGTCAAGCTTAGAGGCTGTAGATATAATAACTACGTCTCTGGTTGTGCTGTTTTCATTCAGCTAATGTATTAGCATAGCCATTACGGTGATGATGATATGGTGTTGTTATGTTTTCAAAGAGTTCCCGTGCTTAGAAAGTCACTTTAGTTGTTTTCTCAGTCATTTCCCCTCATCTTGTATTCCCATCTCAAGCACCATGCACACTGCTGCTAAATGCAGCTTTACCCATGAACATAATTGTTATGATAGATTTTATGTGACATTTTCTTATTTTAATGCAGAACAAAAGACTAAAACGGTTGTTTTTTATTGTTTAAAATGTCTCCATTATGTATTTCGGCCATTTTATACTAACTGCAACCAATCACCTGTGGTTTTATACTGACTGCAACCAATCAGCTGTCACTCTGTCACTCACAGGATAGTTTGTCACTCACAGGACAGTTTGCCAACCCCTCAGTTTGGTAACCACTGATTTAAGTACCTTGCTCAAGGTCACATCCACAGATTTTTCACCTAGTCAGCTATGTTTACTGGTCCAATGCTCTTAACCACTAGGCTACCTGCCGCCTATGTAGCTTTACGGACAACAGCACTTAGCTGACACTTATTCTTATCACAACAAGGTTACTTGAATGATAAAGAGAAATGTTGATCTCTTATGTAGCAGGTAATATAGTAGCAATAAGATAAGAAGAGTAAAATGTTACCCTGATTGTTTATCTTCAAAGTATCTTTATACACGACAGGTATTGTTATTAAAGCATGGTATGTTACTGTCCAATAGGAAGTGGCCAATCTGATGGCCTTGGACACCAGGAAGACTTCTTCTCTATGGAAGGACAAGGCACTGGTGGAGATCAACATAGCAGTCCTCTACAGTTTCCAGGTGTGGGTTTATCTGCTGCCCATGTAAATATCTAAAGGTTACTGGGGTGCTGGAATTGATTATTTATAGGGCTTGCATTTCATACACTATCTATACAAATGTATGTGGACACGCCTTCAAATTAGTGGATTCGGCTATTTCAGCCACACCCATTGCTGACAGGTGTATGAAATCGAGCACACAGCCATGCAATCTCCATAGACAAACATTGGCAGTGGAATGGCCTTATTGAAGAGCTCAGTGACTTTCAATGTGGCACCGTCATAGGATGCCACCTTTCCAACAAGTCAGTTTGTCAAATTTCTGCCCTGCTAGAGCTGCCCCGGTCAACTGTAAGTGCTGTAACGCTACAGTATACAATGCCATTATAGATAATTATGCGCTTCCAACTTTGTGGCATCAGTTTGGGGAAGGCCCTTTCCTGTTTCAGCATGACAAAGCAAGATCCATACAGACATTATTTGTTGAGATCAGTGTGGAAGAACTTGACTGGCCTGAGTCCTGACCTCAACTCCATCGAACACCTTTGGGATTAATTGGAATGCCAACTGCGAGCCAGGCTTAATCGCCCAGAAACAGTGCCCAACCTCACTAATGCTCTTGTGTCTGAATGGAAGCAAGTCCCCGCAGCAATGTTCCAACATCTAGTGGAAAGACTTCCCAGAAGAGTGGAGGCTGTTATAGCAGCAAAGGGGGGGGGGGGTACAACTCCATATTAATGCCCATGATTTTGAAAAGAGATGTTTGGCGAGCACGTGTCCACATACTATATTGAATGATTTTCTAGAATGGCCCTTGCTGTAGACAAACGAGTATTATGCTTTATATATGAAGCATGTCTTTTTATGAAGTCAGAAATATGTTTAAATTATTTGTAATTATGGGTGCTTGAGAGTGATTTAATTTATATCTTGATAAACTCTAAATATAATCTTGAAATAACTAAGGTAAATGAACTGAATGAATGAACGGAATTCCCCTTCATGATTTGCTTCCTGTTATCTGTTCTCAGTCATCTAAGGTAACTATAGTGGATCACCACTCTGCCACAGAGTCCTTTATGAAGCACATGGAGAATGAGATCAGGGTGCGCGGGGGCTGCCCGGGGGACTGGGTCTGGATTGTACCCCCCATGTCTGGAAGCATCACCCCCGTGTTCCACCAGGAGATGCTCAACTATCGCCTCACGCCATCCTTCGAGTACCAGGTAAATCAAATCAAATCAAAGTTTATTGGTCACGTATACAGATTTGCAGTTGTTATAGCAGGTGCAGTGAAATGCTTCTGTTACTAGCTCCAGCAGGGCAGTAGAATGTCTTGTGTTACTAGCTCCAGCAGGGCAGTAGAATGTCTTGTGTTACTAGCTCCAACAGTACAGTATAATGTATTGTGTTACCAGCTCCAACAGTACAGTAGAATGTCTTGTGTTACTAGCTCCAGCAGTACAGTAGAATGTCTTGTGTTACTAGCTCCAGAAGGGCAGTAGAATGTCTTGTGTTACTAGCTCCAGCAGTACAGTAGAATGTCTTGTGTTACCAGCTCCAGCAGTACAGTAGAATGTTTTGTGTTACCAGCTCCAACAGTACAGTAGAATGTCTTGTGTTACCAGCTCCAGCAGTACAGTAGAATGTCTTGTGTTACCAGCTCCAGCAGTACAGTAGAATGTCTTGTGTTACCAGCTCCAACAGTACAGTAGAATGTCTTGTGTTACTAGCTCCAGCAGTACAGTAGAATGTCTTGTGTTACTAGCTCCAGCAGTACAGTAGAATGTCTTGTGTTACCAGCTCCAGCAGTACAGTAGAATGTTTTGTGTTACCAGCTCCAACAGTACAGTAGAATGTCTTGTGTTACCAGCTCCAGCAGTACAGTAGAATGTCTTGTGTTACCAGCTCCAGCAGTACAGTAGAATGTCTTGTGTTACCAGCTCCAGCAGTACAGTAGAATGTCTTGTGTTACTAGCTCCAACAGTACAGTAGAATGTCTTGTGTTACTAGCTCCAACAGTACAGTAGAATGTCTTGTGTTACTAGCTCCAGCAGTACAGTAGAATGTCTTGTGTTACTAGCTCCAGCAGTACAGTAGAATGTCTTGTGTTACTAGCTCCAGAAGGGCAGTATAATGTATTGTGTTACTAGCTCCAACAGTACAGTAGAATGTCTTGTGTTACTAGCTCCAGAAGGGCAGTAGAATGTCTTGTGTTACTAGCTCCAACAGTACAGTAGAATGTGTTGTGTTACTAGCTCCAGCAGTACAGTAGAATGTCTTGTGTTACTAGCTCCAGAAGGGCAGTATAATGTATTGTGTTACTAGCTCCAACAGTACAGTAGAATGTGTTGTGTTACTAGCTCCAGCAGGGCAGTAGAATTTTTTGCAAATACAATACAAATACATAAATAATCAAAAATCTAAACAAGAAATCAAGATATGACAGAACGAGTCCAATTAACAGGGGTATACAGTATATATTAGGGTGAGCATGTGTCAGAATCTAGAATATAAATATGTGGTGTGTATAGTGTGTTATTTTGAAATAAAATGGAATTATTCAGTAGTAAGTATATTAGGATGAGCTATTTTATTTAACCTTTATTTAACTAGGCAAGTCAGTTAAGAACAAATTCTTATTTACAATGACGGCCTAGGAACAGTGGGTTAATTGCCTTGTTCATATTTTTACCTTTGTCAGCTCGGGGATTCGATCTAGCAACCTTTCGGTCGGCCCAATGCTCTAACCACTAGGCTACCTGTCGCCCAATGTGTAGAATATAGCTATGTGGAGAATACAGTATATACATAGACAGTGAGTAAACAACAGTATAGAAGCAGTATATGAGGTGAACAGCCTTCAAAGACTACATACATGGGACATTAGTCTCAAGGTGCAGGGTAAGTACCGGGCATGTAGCCCGCTAGTGATGTCTGTTCAACGGTCTGATGGCCTGGAGATGGAAATTGTTTATCAGTCGTTCTGTCCCAGCTTTGATGCAACCTGTACAGACCGTTTTTTTTACGTTGAGGGAGAGGTTATTTTCCTGGCACCACTCTGCCAGGGCTCTAACCTCCTCCCTATAGGCTGTCTCATCATTGTTAATAATCAGGCCTACCACTGTTGTGTCGTCAACAAACGTGATGATTGAGTTGGAGTCATGCGTAGCCTCGCAGTCATGGGTGAACAGGGACTACAGTAGAGGGCTGAGCGCACAACCCTGGGGGAGCCCCGTATTGAAGATCAGCATAGTGGACGTGTTGTTGCCTACCCTCACCCACCTGGCGTCGGCCTGTCAGGAAGTCTAGGAACCAGTTGTACAGGGAGTTCAGGCCCTGAAGGTGATATGGTCCTTGACTATTCTCTCAATGCACTTCATGATGACAGAGGTGAGTAATTTAGTTCTGTTACCTTATCTTGCTTGGGTACAGAGACAATGGTGGACTTCTTCAACCAAGTGGGGACAACAGACTACGATAGGGAGAGGTTGAATATGTCCGTAAACACTACAGCCAACTGGTCTGCGCATGCTCTCGGTATGCTGTCTTGGACAGCAGCCTGCGAGGGTTAACAAGTTTGAAAGTACTACTCATGCTGGCTACAGAGATATGGAGCCCACAGTTCATGTGAGCGGCGGGGGCCCACGACAACGGCTCTGTGTGGTTTTCCTCGAAGCGGGTGAAAAAGGTGTTTATTTTGTCTGGGACTGAGTGTCTGCGATGTAGCTGGTTTTCCCTTTATAATCTGTGATTGTCTGCCATCTGCGTCTCATGTCTGAGCTGTTGAATAGCGACTCCACTTTGTCCTTGTAATGTCTTTTTGCCTTTTTGATTGACTTGTGTTTCCAGTCACCCTACCGGGGTTAAATGCGGTGGTTCACGGAAGAAGGAGAGTTTGTGTTGTCAAATTCTTTCAAATACTTTAGTTGTGCTTGATTTAGTTTGCCCGGTAAAATGAAGTCAAAATCATAACAGTATGTACAGTATCTATCTCCTTTAAATGTACAGTAACATCATCCACTGACTTGTATGTTGAGCCTAATGTGACGCGCTTCTCTCACCACTATAGGCTGACCCATGGAATCACCACGTGTGGAAAGTCAACAATGGGACACCCACCAAGAAAAGAGCCATTGGCTTCAAGAAACTGGCCAAGTGAGTACAGAGATAGAGAGGTCCTTTCATTAGGCCTTAGGGCAACATTATGCTTCCCCTAGATTGGGGTTAGAGGTCTCCATTGCAGTCCTGCTTGCTGTTTATGTACACTGAAGTACACACTTGTTTCCTAATCCTCCATTTGGCACTAATAAAGAACTGCGAGTAAATACAGCGTGTTCATGATATTATAGAACTACTAGTAAATACAGCGTGTTAATGATATTATAGAACTACTAGTAAATACAGCGTGTTAATGATATTATAGAACTACTAGTAAATACAGCGTGTTAATGATATTATAGAACTACTAGTAAATACAGCTAGATAATGATATTATAGAACTACTAGTAAATACAGCTAGTTAATGATATTATAGAACTGCTAGTAAATACAACGTGTTAATGATATTATAGAACTACTAGTAAATACAGCGTGTTAATGATATTATAGAACTGCTAGTAAATACAACGTGTTAATGATATTATAGAACTGCTAGTAAATACAGCGTGTTAATGATATTATAGAACTACTAGTAAATACAGCTAGATAATGATATTATAGAACTACTAGTAAATACAGCTAGTTAAAGATATTATAGAACTGCTCGTAAATACAACGTGTTAATGATATTATAGAACTACTAGTAAATACAGCGTGTTAATGATATTATAGAACTGCTAGTAAATACAACGTGTTAATGATATTATAGAACTGCTAGTAAATACAGCTAGTTAATGATATTATAGAACTACTAGTAAATACAGCGTGTTAATGATATTATAGAACTGCTAGTAAATACAGCTAGTTAATGATATTATAGAACTGCTAGTAAATACAGCGTGTTAATGATATTATAGAACTGCTAGTAAATACAGCGTGTTAATGATATTATAGAACTGCTAGTAAATACAACGTGTTAATGATATTATAGAACTGCTAGTAAATACAGCTAGTTAATGATATTATAGAACTACTAGTAAATACAGCGTGTTAATGATATTATAGAACTGCTAGTAAATACAGCTAGTTAATGATATTATAGAACTGCTAGTAAATACAGCGTGTTAATGATATTATAGAACTGCTAGTAAATACAGCGTGTTAATGATATTATAGAACTGCTAGTAAATACAGCGTGTTAATGATATTATAGAACTGCTAGTAAATACAGCATGTTAATGATATTATAGAACTGCTAGTAAATACAGCGTGTTAATGATATTATAGAACTGCTAGTAAATACAGCGTGTTAATGATATTATAGAACTGCTAGTAAATACAGCTAGTTAATGATATTATAGAACTACTAGTAAATACAGCGTGTTAATGATATTATAGAACCGCTAGTAAATACAGCGTGTTAATGATATTATAGAACCGCTAGTAAATACAGCATGTTAATGATATTATAGAACTGCTAGTAAATACAGCTAGTTAATGATATTATAGAACTACTAGTAAATACAGCGTGTTAATGATATTATAGAACCGCTAGTAAATACAGCGTGTTAATGATATTATAGAACTGCTAGTAAATACAGCGTGTTAATGATATTATAGGACTGCTAGTAAATACAGCATGTTAATGATATTATAGAACTGCTAGTAAATACAGCTAGTTAATGATATTATAGAACTACTAGTAAATACAGCGTGTTAATGATATTATAGAACCGCTAGTAAATACAGCGTGTTAATGATATTATAGAACCGCTAGTAAATACAGGTAGTTAATGATATTATAGAACTACTAGTAAATACAGCGTGTTAATGATATTATAGAACTGCTCGTAAATACAGCGTGTTAATGATATTATAGAACTAATCGTAAATACAGCGTGTTAATGATATTATAGAACTAATCGTAAATACAGCGTGTTAATGATATTATAGAACCGCTAGTAAATACAGCGTGTTAATGATATTATAGAACTGCTAGTAAATACAGTGTGTTAATGATATTATAGAACTGCTAGTAAATACAGCGTGTTAATGATATTATAGGACTACTAGTAAATACAGCGTGTTAATGATATTATAGAACCGCTAGTAAATACAGCGTGTTAATGATATTATAGAACTGCTAGTAAATACAGCGTGTTAATGATATTATAGAACCGCTAGTTAATACAGCGTGTTAATGATATTATAGGACTACTAGTAAATACAGCGTGTTAATGATATTATAGAACCGCTAGTAAATACAGCGTGTTAATGATATTATAGAACTGCTAGTAAATACAGCTAGTTAATGATATTATAGAACTGCTCGTAAATACAGCGTGTTAATGATATTATAGAACCGCTAGTAAATACAGCGTGTTAATGATATTATAGAACCGCTAGTAAATACAGTGTGTTAATGATATTATAGAACTGCTCGTAAATACAGCGTGTTAATGATATTATAGAACTACTAGTAAATACAGCGTGTTAATGATATTATAGAACTACTAGTAAATACAGCGTGTTAATGATATTATAGAACTGCTAGTAAATACAGCGTGTTAATGATATTATAGAACTGCTAGTAAATACAGCGTGTTAATGATATTATAGGACTACTAGTAAATACAGCGTGTTAATGATATTATAGAACTACTAGTAAATACAGCTAGTTAATGATATTATAGAACTACTAGTAAATACAGCGTGTTAATAATATTATAGAACTACTAGTAAATACAGCGTGTTAATGATATTATAGAACTGCTAGTAAATACAGCGTGTTAATGATATTATAGAACTGCTAGTAAATACAGCGTGTTAATGATATTATAGAACTGCTAGTAAATACAGCGTGTTAATGATATTATAGGACTACTAGTAAATACAGCGTGTTAATGATATTATAGAACCGCTAGTAAATACAGCGTGTTAATGATATTATAGAACCGCTAGTAAATACAGCGTGTTAATGATATTATAGAACTGCTAGTAAATACAGCGTGTTAATAATATTATAGAACTACTAGTAAATACAGTGTGTTAATGATATTATAGAACTGCTAGTAAATACAGCGTGTTAATGATATTATAGAACTGCTAGTAAATACAGCGTGGATACGACAGGCTAGGTCATCACAAGGATACGACAGGCTAGGTCATCACAAGGATACGACAGGCTAGGTCATCACAAGGATACGACAGGCTAGGTCATCACGAGGATACGACAAGCTAGGTCATCACAAGGATACGACAAGCTAGGTCATCACAAGGATACGACAGGCTAGGTCATCACAAGGATACGACAGGCTAGGTCATCACAAGGATACGACAGGCTAGGTCATCACGAGGATACGACAAGCTAGGTCATCACAAGGATACGACAGGCTAGGTCATCAGGAGGATACGACAAGCTAGGTCATCACAAGGATACGACAGGCTAGGTCATCACAAGGATACGACAGGCTAGGTCATCACGAGGATACGACAAGCTAGGTCATCACAAGGATACGACTAGATAGGTCATCACGAGGATACGACTAGATAGGTCATCACGAGGATACGACAGGCTAGGTCATCACGAGGATACGACAAGCTAGGTCATCACGAGGATACGACAAGCTAGGTCATCACGAGGATACGACAAGCTAGGTCATCACGAGGATACGACTAGATAGGTCATCACGAGGATACGACAGGCTAGGTCATCACGAGGATACGACTAGATAGGTCATCACGTAGATACGACAAGCTAGGTCATCACGAGGATACGACAAGCTAGGTCATCACGAGGATACGACAAGCTAGGTCATCACGAGGATACGACAGGCTAGGTCATCATGAGGATACGACTAGATAGGTCATCACGAGGATACGACAAGCTAGGTCATCACGAGGATACGACAAGCTAGGTCATCACGAGGATACGACAAGCTAGGTCATCACGAGGATACGACAAGCTAGGTCATCACAAGGATACGACAAGCTAGGTCATCACGAGGATACTACAAGCTAGGTCATCACGAGGATACGACTAGATAGGTCATCACGAGGATACGACAAGCTAGGTCATCACGAGGATACGATAAGCTAGGTCATCACAAGGATACGACAGGCTAGGTCATCACGAGGATACGACAAGCTAGGTCATCACGAGGATACGACAGGCTAGGTCATCACAAGGATACGGCAGGCTAGGTCATCAGGAGGATACGACAAGCTAGGTCATCACAAGGATACGACAGGCTAGGTCATCACAAAGATACGACAGGCTAGGTCATCACGGGGATACGACAAGCTAGGTCATCACGAGGATACGACAGGCTAGGTCATCACGAGGATACGACAAGCTAGGTCATCACAAGGATACGACAAGCTAGGTCATCACGAGGATACGACTAGATAGGTCATCACGTGGATACGACAAGCTAGGTCATCACAAGGATACGACAGGCTAGGTCATCACGAGGATACGACAAGCTAGGTCATCACAAGGATACGACTAGATAGGTCATCACGAGGATACGACTAGATAGGTCATCACGAGGATACGACAGGCTAGGTCATCACGAGGATACGACAAGCTAGGTCATCACGAGGATACGACAAGCTAGGTCATCACGAGGATACGACTAGATAGGTCATCACGAGGATACGACAGGCTAGGTCATCACGAGGATACGACTAGATAGGTCATCACGTAGATACGACAAGCTAGGTCATCACGAGGATACGACAAGCTAGGTCATCACGAGGATACGACAAGCTAGGTCATCACGAGGATACGACAGGCTAGGTCATCACAAGGATACGACAAGCTAGGTCATCACGAGGATACGACTAGATAGGTCATCACGAGGATACGACTAGATAGGTCATCACGTAGATACGACAAGCTAGGTCATCACGAGGATACGACAAGCTAGGTCATCACGAGGATACGACAAGCTAGGTCATCACGAGGATACGACAGGCTAGGTCATCACAAGGATACGACAAGCTAGGTCATCACGAGGATACGACTAGATAGGTCATGACGAGGATACGACAAGCTAGGTCATCACAAAGATACGACAAGCTAGGTCATCACGAGGATACGACAAGCTAGGTCATCACGAGGATACGACAAGCTAGGTCATCACGAGGATACGACAGGCTAGGTCATCACAAGGATACGACTAGATAGGTCATCACGAGGATACGACAAGCTAGGTCATCACGAGGATACAACAAGCTAGGTCATCACGAGGATACGACAAGCTAGGTCATCACGAGGATACGACTAGATAGGTCATCACGAGGATACGACAAGCTAGGTCATCACGAGGATACGATAAGCTAGGTCATCACGAGGATGCGACAAGCTAGGTCATCATGAGGATACGACTAGATAGGTCATCACGAGGATACGACAAGCTAGGTCATCACGAGGATACGACAAGCTAGGTCATCACGAGGATACGACAAGCTAGGTCATCACGAGGATACGACAAGCTAGGTCATCACGAGGATACGACAAGCTAGGTCATCACAAGGATACGACAAGCTAGGTCATCACGAGGATACGACAAGCTAGGTCATCACGAGGATACGACTAGATAGGTCATCACAAGGATACGACAAGCTAGGTCATCACGAGGATACGATAAGCTAGGTCATCACGAGGATACGACAAGCTAGGTCATCACGAGGATACGACAAGCTAGGTCATCACGAGGATACGATAAGCTAGGTCATCACGAGGATGCGACAAGCTAGGTCATCATGAGGATACGACTAGATAGGTCATCACGAGGATACGACAAGCTAGGTCATCACGAGGATACGACAAGCTAGGTCATCACGAGGATACGACAAGCTAGGTCATCACGAGGATACGACTAGATAGGTCATCACGAGGATACGACAAGCTAGGTCATCACGAGGATACGATAAGCTAGGTCATCACGAGGATGCGACAAGCTAGGTCATCATGAGGATACGACTAGATAGGTCATCACGAGGATACGACAAGCTAGGTCATCACGAGGATACGACAAGCTAGGTCATCACGAGGATACGACAAGCTAGGTCATCACGAGGATACGACTAGATAGGTCATCACGAGGATACGACTAGATAGGTCATCACGTAGATACGACAAGCTAGGTCATCACGAGGATACGACAAGCTAGGTCATCACGAGGATACGATAAGCTAGGTCATCACGAGGATACGACAAGCTAGGTCATCATGATTACCATCTGCTGTTTAGGCATGACATGCAGCACTGTCTGTCTGTCTGTCTGTCTGCTCAAGCAAACCACCCGAGCGCGGAGGGAAAGCTAGTAAACTATAGTAGTTATCTGAGTTTAGAAGACTTTAGTGAGAGTGGAGGTGGAAGAGAGAAGGTTGAAAGGGGTAAGGGGGAAAGAGGGAAGGGGTAAAGGGTAAAGGGGGGAAGGGGAAGAGAGAAGGGGGAAGAGGTAAGAGAAAGGGATGGGGGGGAAGAGGGAAGGGGTAAAGGGTAAAGGGGGGAAGGGGAAGAGATAAGGGGGAAGAGGTAAGAGAAAGGGGTGGGGGGGAGGAGGGATAGGGGGAGGGGGAAGGGGGAAGGGGAAAGGGGGAAAGGGGGAAGGGGGAAAAAGGGAAAAGAGAGAAGAGGGAAGAGGGAAGGGGTAAAGGGGGAAGGGGGAAGGGGGAAGGGGAAAGAGAGAAGGGGGAAGGGGGAAAAGAGAAGGGGGAAGAGGTAAGAGGAAGAGGTGAGGGGGAAGAGAGAAGGGGGAAGAGAGAAGAGGGAAGAGGTAAGAGGAAGGGGCAAGGGGGAAGAGGGAAGGGGTGAGGGGGAAGAGAGAAGGGTTAAAAGGTAAAGGGTTAAGGGTTCGTGTTGTGACAAGGTCTGCTGTGCCTTTGATCACTGGTGCCTGTGATTTATCCTTTTTTTGGTTACACTATATAAAAGCTTTCATGAATTAACCATTTTTAATGTTTATATATATATATAGACGTTTTATTATGTTATGAATTATACATGTCCTCTCTATCTGTCTATGTGTGTGTGTGTGTGCAGGGCTGTGAAGTTCTCAGCCAAGCTAATGGGCCAAGCCATGGCTAAGAGGGTCAAAGCTACTATACTATTTGCCACCGAGACTGGAAAATCTCAAGACTATGCAAGAACCCTGTGTGAGATCTTCAAGCATGCCTTTGACGCAAAGGTAACCTTTATATAGCTACCACACAAAATGAATATGAATTGATGTGCCATGTCTATTTTTGATGTTATCTTGATTGGAACATGAAAATCCGACTTCAAAAACATCCCCCTGAACCCTGTGTGAGATTTTCATGCATTTCTTTGACGCAAAGGTAAACCACACAACTTGAATATGACTTCATGCGTCATGTCTTTTTTGGGATGTTATTGTGAATGGAAGAAAATACTTTTAAAAAAACAATCCCCCCCTCACTGACAAAGCTGAGGCCCCGCAGATTTGAAAAAGCGAGGAGACAGTTTCACACCAACAAGGCGAGGTTACACGGAAATGTGTATTTTGTCACATTCCGATTCCCTCTCATGCAACAAAGTGCCAGGGGCCACAGCGGAAGAATCAACCCAGCCAAGCGTTAAGCTGTAGTTTAAGATAAAATCTTTAAAAACCGCAGGCTGTGTAAATGTGATTGTCAAAATAGAAAAATATGCAGCTCTACTGCTCTCAGTCATCTAGTGTCTCCCTCCAGGACATGACATCTTCTGTTTTTACTGCTTCCTACTTAAAGTAATCAATCAGACGTGAGGGACGATCTTGTTGTAGTTGAGTCAGACAGGCAGATGCAGAGCGGATGGATGACCGGGCGTTTCCTCTCTTCCTCTTCTAGGTAATCTTGTCCATTCTCTCATTCTTTCTTTCTCTCAGCACAATGGCCCGTAGGAACGAAGGCTGCTGGAGTCAGAGAGAGAGAGTTGGATATCTGGGTGTTAATTGTATCGCAGCACATGATCAGCTCATAAAGACAAGGACGTAGTGTTCATTTGATACCTCACTGCTGCCCTATGGTCTCTGGACTCATGACCGTGTTTCTTCCTTATGGTCTTAGTCAGAGGAGGAAAAACATCCCCACAGCATGATGCTTCCACCACCATGCTTCACAGTAGGGATGATGCCAGGTTTTCTCCAGACGTAACGCTTGGCATTCAGGCCTAAGAGTTCAATCTTGGTTTCATCAGAACAGAGAACCTTGTTTCTAATGTTCTGAGAGTCCTTTAGGGGCCTTTTGGCAAACTCCAAGCAGGCTTTCATGTTCATTTTACTGAGGAGTGGCTTCCGTCTGGCCACTCTACCATAAAGGCCTGATTGGTGGAGTGCCCCAGAGATGGGAGAACCTTCCAGAAGGACAACCATCTCCAGAGAGGAACTCTTAAACTCTGTCAAAGTGACCATCGGTTCGTGGTCACTTCCATGACCAAGTAACTTCCATGACCAAGGCCCTTCTCCCCCAATTGCTCAGTCGGCCGGGCGGCCAGTTCTAGAAAGAGTCTTGGTGGTTCCAAACTTTTTCAATTTAAGAATGATGAATGCCACTGTGTTCTTGGGGACCTTCGATGCTGCAGACATTTTTTGGTACCCTTCCCCAGATCTGTGCCTCGACACAATCCTGTCTCCGAACTCTACGGACAGTTCCTTCAACCTCATGACTTGGTTTTTGCTCTGACATGCATTGTCAACTGTTGGACCTTATATAGACAGGTGTGCCTTTCCGAATCATGTCCAATCAATTGAATTTACCACAGGTGGACTCCAATCAAGTTGTAGAAACATCTCAACGATGATAATTGGAAACAGGATGCACCTGAGCTCAATTTCAAGTCTCATAGCAAAGGGTCTGAATACTTACAGTTCCAGTCCAAAGTTTGGACACACCCACTCATTCAAGGGTTTTTCTTTATTTTAACTTTTTTCTACATTGTAGAAGAATAGTGAAGACATAACACATCATGTAGTAAGCAAAAAAGTGTTAAACAAATCAAAATCTATTTTATATTTGAGATTCTTCAAAGTAGCCACCCTTTGCCTTGATGACAGCTTTGCACACTCTTGGCATTCTCTCAACCAGCTTCATGTGAAATGCTTTTCTAACAGTCTTGAAGGAGTTCCCACATATGCTGAGCACTTGTTGGCTGCTTTTCCTTCACTCTGCGCTCCAACTCATCCCAAACCATCTCAATTGGGCTGAGGTCGGGTGATTGTGGAGGCCAGGTCATGTGATGCAGCACACTATATCCCTCTCCTTGGTCAAATAGCCCTTACACAGCCTGGAGGTGTGTTTTGGGTCATTGTTCTGTTTAAAAACAAGCGATAGTCCCACTAAGTGCAAACCAGATGGGATGGCGTATTGCTGCAGAATGCAGAATAGTTATGCTGGTTAAGTGTGTCTTGAATTCTAAATAAATCACTGACAGTGTCACCAGCAAAGCTCCCCCACACATCACACCTCCTCCTCCATGCTTCACGGTGGGAACTACACATGCAGAGGTCATTCGTTGACCTACTCTGCATTTCACAAAGACACAAATTTGGACTCATCAGACCAAAGGACAGATTTCCAGCAGTCTAATGTCCATTGCTTGTGTTTATTGGCCCACGGAAGTCTCTTCTTATTATTGGTGTCCTTTAGTAGTGGTTTCTTTGCAGCAATTCAACAATGAAGGCCTGATTCACGCAGTCTACTCTGAACAGTTGATGTTGAGATGTGTCTGTTACTTGAACTCTGAAGCCTTTATTTGGGCTGCAATTTCTGAGGCTGGTAAATTGAATGAACTTATCCTCCACAGCAGAGGTAACTTTGGGTCTTCCTTTCCTGTGGCTATCCTCATGAGAGACAGTTTCATCATAGCACTTGATGGTTTTTGCGACTGCACTCAAAGAAACTTTCAAAGTTCTTGAAATTTTCCGCATTGACTCACCTTCATGTCTTAAAGTAATGATCGACTGTCGTTTCTCTTCGCTTATTTGAGCTGTTCTTGCCATAATATGGACTTGGTCTTTTAGCAATTAGGGCTATCTTCTGTATACCATCCCTACTGTCACACCCTGACCTTAGATAGCCTTTTTATTTCTCTATTTGGTTAGGTCAGGGTGTGATTAGGGTGGGCATTCTAGTTTTCATTTTCTATGTTGGCCTGGTATGGTTCCCAATCAGAGGCAGCTGTCTATCGTTGTCTCTGATTGGGAATCATATTTAGGCAGCCTTTTCCCACCTGTTGTTTTTGGGATCTTGTTTTTGTGTAGCTGCCTGTGAGCAGCCCAGAACGGCACGTTTCGGTTTCTTCTGTTTTGTTTGGTGAGTTTCATATTTATTAAACATGTGGAATTCTACGCACGCTGCGCCTTGGTCCAATCATTCAAACGATCGTGACACCTACCTTGTCACAACATTAATAAGAAGGAAAGAAATTCTACAAATGAACTTTTATCAAGGCACACCTGTTAATTGAAATGCATTCCAGACTACCTCATGAAGCTGGTTGAGAAAATGCCAAGAGTGTGCAAAGCTGTCATCAAGGCAAAGGGTGGCTACTTTGAATAATCTCAAATATAAAATATATTTGTTTAACCCTTTTTTTGGTTACTACATTATTACATATGTGTTATTTCATAGTTTTAATGACTTCACTGCTTTTCTACAATGTAGAAAATAGTAAAAATAAAGAAGAACCCTTGAATGAGTAGGCGTGTCCAAACTTTTGGTTGATACTGTATGTAAATAAGATACTGTTTTCTCTTTGTCATTATGGGGTATGGTGTAGATTGTTGAGGATTTTGATTTATTTAAAACATTTTAGAATAATGCTGTAACATAAGTTTGGGGGAAAAGGTCAAGGGGTCTGAATACTTTCCGAAGGCACTATATGACTGTTAATTTTGTGGTATCACTCTTTGAGTGCCATTTTTTTTTTGCCATTTTGTTTGCTGAAAATGTGTGTTTTCACTTCATTTCAAAATGTCTCTGGTTCACACACATTAAGTGAATGTATGAAATGTTGACAGCTTTATTGACACATATGTTCCACTACTACAGGTGATGTCAATGGATGAATACGACATGGTGGATCTGGAGCATGAAACACTGGTGTTGGCCGTTACCAGTACATTTGGCAACGGAGATCCACCCGAAAATGGAGAGGTAGGATTGGCCAGTACAGTGTGTTAGTTTGTGTGTGTACCTGCACATGCGTGCGGTTGAGTGTGTTTACCTGCGTGTGTGTGTTTGATTCCCACAGCAATGTGCAGCGTGTACCATGTATATGTTTAACTTGCAGGCGATTGACTATTGACCGTCTTCCTGTTTGTGTAGAAATTTGGAGCTGCCTTGATGGAAATGAGACATCCTACATCCAACACAGAGGACAGAAAGTGAGTTCAACCATCTGGGCCCATTCAACCAGAGAATGCTGACTTGGTACACATCCCAAATGGCACCCTATTCCCTATATAGTGCACTACTTTTGACCAGGGTTCCATAGAGTGGGTAGTGTACTATATAGGGAATAGGGAGCCATTTGGGATGTAATCATGGCTACAGTAAAGGTCACAGACATCCTCATACAGATGGACAGCATTACTCAACACTTAACTGAGATTTTTTTTTTTTGGAGGGAGTGTCCTTATGCCCTTGAGTAAGATACTTAACCCCTAAAATTGCTCCACAGATTCTGCACTGCGGCTGGTCTTGTACTCCTCCCAAAATAATGTGTTGTGTCTTGTCTGAAGTCGTTGGGAGGACAGCCGAATAAAATATTTCTGTCTCTGCAATGGACTAGTGAAGTAGTATTCTATACTGAGTGTACATGCTGTCCCTGTATCTTCCTCTCTGTCAGGAGTTACAAAGTCCGTTTCAACAGCGTGTCGTCCTACTCAGACACCCGCAAATCCTCCAGCGACGAACCCGAGCCCAGGGTCAACTTCGAGAGTACCGGACCCCTCGCCAACGTCAGGTACAGTAAATTAGCCCAATCCAACTTTAAAATTGGCCAATGTGGGTTGAAGTGCAATCTGATTGCCAAAAAATATTTGTATGGTTAAATTCAAATATATTTTTTGCATTGTGCTTAAACAGAGTTGAACAGGTTAACAAAAACGACAGACTTGTGAGTATAGATGATAGCCAAGCTACAACAGGGAGACAAAGCCCTCTGTCTGTCTGAAGAGAACCCAAAGACGTCTTGGACTGCTTATTAAACCTGTGTTTTGATGGCTGCACGGGGGTGGAAATGTCTCCTTTTTACTAACACAGACAGGGGCCATCTGGTGCAAGATAACATAGAAAACATCAGACGAAGTGATAACTCATCCCTTTATACTGTCTGTATAGTGTTCTGAGAGGACAGAGGGAGGAAGAAATAAGCTCTTTTGAGCAATTCCCTTGTATGGTTGTCTGAATCAAATCAATTTAAACTCTGTGTGTGTGCCTGCACATGTGTGCATCTCTCTCTCTCTCCCTCTCTCTCTAGGTTCTCAGTGTTTGGCCTTGGCTCCAGGGCCTACCCACACTTCTGTGCTTTTGCCCACGCTGTGGACACGCTGTTCGAGGAGCTGGGGGGGGAGCGCATCCTACGCATGGGGGAGGGAGATGAGCTGTGTGGCCAGGAGGAGTCCTTCAGAAACTGGGCCAAGAAGGTTTTCAAGGTGGGGTGACTGGGGAGTCCTGGGTCAAGAAAGTTTTCAAGGTGGGGTGACTGGGGAGGCCTGGGTCAAGAAAGTTTTCAAGGTGGGGTGACTGGGGAGGCCTGGGCCAGGAAAGTTTTCAAGGTGGGGTGACTGGGGAGGCCTGGGCCAAGAAGGTCTTCAAGGTGGGGTGACTGGGGAGTCCTGGGTCAAGAAAGTTTTCAAGGTGGGGTGACTGGGGAGTCCTGGGTCAAGAAGGTTTTCAAGGTGGGGTGACTGGGGAGGCCTGGGCCAAGAAGGTCTTCAAGGGTAGGGTGACTGGGGAGTCCTGGACCAAGAAGGTTTTCAAGGTTGGGTGACTGGGGGGAGTCCTTGTGGGCCACAGAACACACTCACTCACATGCATGAAGGCCTACACGTCTGTGTGCACACAGGCATGCACACACAGAAATAAGCTCTTTTGAGCAATTCCTTTGTATGGTTGTCTGAATCAAATCAATAGCGGTAATTGTCTTAATAATGGACTACACAGAACAATATTTGCGTCAGAGAATTCTGGCACACCTGGTGTGATGTGCCCACAGGTGTCTGCATGGTCTGTAGAGTTATATTCAGTAGTAAATTAGGAACAACCCCCCACACTCTGACAGCCTGTTGAGTCATGCGTTCTTTGTTGAGCTAATGCTTCAGGCAGCCAGACCTTGACAGTGGGATGATGATCTTATGTTTATTTGCAGACCAGGTGTCATGTGTCAATGTGCAGCGGTTAGGACGGAGTCAGGCGCAGGACACAGAACTGAGTAGAAGACGTACTTTACTCAAAAATAAACAACATTTCCACGCAGGGAAAACACACCAGCTCACAGAAGTCTTGAACACTAAACAAAGAACAAACACGCACAAAACCATGTGGGAACTAGAGGGTTAAATAGGGAATAAATTATAACGTAATGGGAACCAGGTGTGTACAATCAAGACAAAACAAATGGAAAAAGAAACGTAGATCGGTGGCAGCTAGAAAGCCGGTGACGAAGTCCTGACACCAGGATGTTCATTTCTGCATTTAGTGCATTATTCATCTTTATAAACCGCTCAAAATGCATCTGTAAAAAGCCTATCAGCTGTGAAAGATAGAGCTCTGAATGTGGTCTAAAATGTGCTGTTAAACAAGCAAAGCTTTGAATACCTGTCCTTATAAACGCCTGTGGTTGTGTCTGTTTGTCAAGGCTGCCTGTGATGTGTTCTGCATTGGTGATGTGAACATCGAGAAGGCACACGATTCTTTGATCAGTAACGATCGTAGCTGGAAGAAGAGCAGGTTCCGCCTCACATACACAGCTGAGGCCCCTGCCCTAACACAAGGTATAAAGGGTTTCATTGAAAACTCTGTCTCACTTTAAACAAAACATAGCTTTAAAAAAATATATATAATCTTATGAAGCCTTTATAAACCCTTTATAAGGCCTATATAGCTACTTCAGAAATCATTCATAAGCAAGTGTCATGATATGTAAAGGGTGGAAAAGGAGTATTTATCTGATCAAAGTGAATTTGTTACAGTACAGTATAGAATAGCTCAAATGCTTTCATTGATGAACCTTTGTGAATGTGTCCTTCAACAGCATTATACAGCATCCACAAGAAGAAGGTCTATGGAGCCAAGATCATACAGAGTGAAAACCTCCAGAGCTCTACATCCAAGTGGGTAGATTTTGTTCTCACAGTATTGTATAGCTAGCTCAATAAGTATGTTTTATGATTTTACTCTAGCCTTGCTTGATATGAGATGCTATAACCCCAAACTGTACAATGTTTACAAACTGTAACTACAAACTCTAACCCCAAACTCTAGCCACAAACTGTAACTACCAAATCTAACCCCAAACTCTAACCCCAAACTCTAACCACAAACTGTACAATGTTTACAAACTCCAACCCCAAACTCTAGCCACAAATTCCAGCCACAAATTCTAACCCCAAACTCTAGCCACAAACTCTAGCCACAAACTCTAGCCACAAACTCTAGTCACACATTATAACCACAAACTATAACTACAAACTCTAACCCCAAACTCTAACTCCAAACTGTAAGCACAAACTCTAGCCACAAACTCTAAGCCCAAACTCTAGTCACACATTATAACCACAAACTATAACTACAAACTCTAACCCCAAACTCTAGCCACAAACTCTAACCCCAAACTCTAGTCACAAACTCTAGTCACAAATTATAACTACAAACTCTAACCCCAAACTCTAACCCCAAACTCTAACCACAAACTCTAACTACAAACTGTCACCCAAAACTCTAACCCAAAACTCTAACCCCAAACTCTAACCCCAAACTCTAGTCACAAACTCTAACCCCAAACTGTAACCACAAACTGTAACCACAACTGTAACCACAAACTGTAACCACCAACTGTAACCACAGTTCTGAATCCCCTAGCAGTCGCTCCACCATATTTGTTAGACTCCACACAAATAACGAGGACAGCCTGGCGTACCAGCCCGGTGACCATCTGGGCATCTTCCCTGGAAACCATGAGGACCTGGTTACGGCCCTCATAGAGAAACTAGAGGACGGTCCACCTGTCAATCAAATCGTTAAGGTGGAGTTCCTGGAAGAGAGGAACACAGCACTGGGTTAGTAGAACTCTATGTTATGTATACAACCTGCATTTAGGAAGCCCTCCATGCTCTTCATTCAATATTAGACAATAAAGAACAAACAGAGTTTGATATTGGATATGCAGGTCTTATTAGGAGGATTTATGGTGGTTTACATTATGCACAGTGTACAGTATACTTGACTATTTAATGCTCAAATACTTGAATTTTTTTAAGCAGTGCTTAACATTTTACACTGGCATTCACAGGTTGTGTAGGCTACTCATACATCATGCTATTGTAGTGTTATATTATTGATGCACAAGAATAAATACTGAACTTGTTCTAAGTGGGCGGCAGGTAGCCTAGCTGTTAAGAGCGTTAGGCCAGTAACTGAAACGTCACTGGTTTGAATCCCAGAGCCAACTAGGTGAAGAAAAAAATAACAGTTGATATGCCCTTGAGCAAGGCACTTGCACACGCTCCTGTATGTCGCTCTTGATAAGAGTGTCCATCAAATGTACTTTTGCGCTTGTTTTCTCCATCTGAAGGTGTGATCAGTAACTGGCTGGAGGAACCTCGGATCCCCCCTTGCACCATCTACCAGGCCTTCCAGTACTTCCTGGATATCACCACGCCCCCCAGCCCAGTCCTGCTTCAGCAGTTTGCCTCCCTGGCCACTAACGACAAGCAGAGGAAGAAGCTAGAGACCCTCAGTAAGGTAATGAACGGTTCTAACCATATAGTCTGTATGTTTCACCATATGTACAGATGTAGGATCTTAATTTGACCCATATTGTCACAGCAAAATAATCCTGCAGCAACAGGATTTGAATGTCTAGTCCATAATGTTGTTTGATCGGTGGTTAGGCTATTAGCTGGCTAAAAGTAGACTACATGAAAAGTGCAATACTGTTAATATAACCGTGGGTTTTTGTGGGTTTTCAGTGAATTTATATAAATCACAAAGCGCAGCAATAAAAGAGTGGTCAAATTAAGATCCTATGTACCTTATATCCTTGAGTCAGTATGTTAAAAGGTCCACCAGTCGACCCTCCAGAGTCAAGGGGTCTCCTTTGCAATGTACTCATACAGATCTGCTACGTTAATTTGATCCCACTGTTATCGCAGATAATTTTCATGTACAGCAGAAAATGCTTTACAAGGCTCCTAAAGTTTGTAATCAGAGTCATCATGCCCATAGGGTGCACAGGGGCACGTGTCCCCTCATATTTGTCCTGTTTAAAAAATAAATAACAAATCTGTAATACTACAAGCTACCTAGCAATTTTATGAAGTTGGCTTTAGCTAGCCCAGATAGGTTCCCAATCTCCTAACCTTATAACTAGCTAGCAAGAGTAGCTGGCTTGTCTAATTATCTTAGCAGGCATGCCTGCTGGCAACGTTAGAATATAGAAAAGCAAGAAATAACTAAATGTACTGAATAAGAGTCACATTCCTTTCAATATTTTACCCAGATTTTAACAGAGATGCAGAGAAGCATATTTAGTTCCTTTAAAAAAGAACCATCAGTCAGGAGGATACAGACAGCTCAAGAGGTATGCTTTAATATGCCGAAAAATTTACTTTAGATTTTAAAAAATGACATAGAATTAAGCATAATGATTATGGCTTTAGATTGCAGTAATAAGGTGTTTCAGGTATTTGAAAAATTCAAAATTCTCCAATTTACGGACAGGGGGCATAGCCCCCCTCCAGACCACCCCAAGCCATCCTCACATACTTTGTGCCCCCTCAGATTTTTGGTGTGAATGATACTCCTGTTTGTAATTCCCACTTTAAAATGTCACACTTGACTTGATTGGCCCTAAAGAAAAATGTATCAACACCTACAAAAATGTAAATTAAAGCTAGAATCCTTAAATAAAACAATAACAAAGCGGTCACTTCTGCTTCTGTTTTGGTAAAAAGCTGAGAGAGGGCCTGAAGAAATGTAACCACTCTCAACTTCATAGAGACAGGTATGGACAGGTGTGTTAACCATGGCCTATATTCAATCTGTATTGCTGAAGCGTTAGAAATGTTAAGGTATTTTCCTAATTTCCTATTGAACATTACCTTTAAATTTCAATCACGCTGAATATCCGTTATACGGATTGAATAGAGCCCAATGATTTGAAGCTATACTGTGTTTATTTACATTTACATTGTTACAAACATTGGAGTCAACAAGCTTATATTTTGGGTTCTGATGTGGTTAGACAGTTGAACTAAGCTCATGAGGCATTTATAAGTTATACTCTTCAAGAATCAATGGGTATACAGTGCCTTCGGAAATAATTCAGATCCGTTGACTTTTTCTGCATTTTGTTACGTTACAGCCTTATTCTAAAATGTATTATATATTTATTTGTTTCTCAGCAATCTACACACAATACCCCATAATGACAAAGCAATAACAGGTTTTTAGAAATTTTTGCAAATGTATTAAATATTTAAACCAGAAATACCTTATTTACATAAGTATTCAGTCACTTTGCTATGAGACTTGAAATTGAGCTCAGCTGCACCTTGTTTCCATTGACCATCCTTGAGATGTTTCTACAACTTGATTGGAGCCCACCTGTGGTAAATTAAATTGATTGGACATGATTTGGAAAGGCACACAGCTGTCTATATAAGGTCCCACAGTTGACAGTGCTTGTCAGAGCAAAAAACCAAGCCATGAGGTTGAAGGAATTGTCCGTAGAGCTCTGAGACAGGATTGCGTCGAGGCAGAGATATGGGGAAGGTTACCAAAAAATGCATGCAGCATTGAAGGTCCCCAAGAATAAAGTGGAAACCTTCCAGATGGACAACCATCTCTGCAGCACGCCACCAATCAGGCTTTTATGGTAGAGTGGCCAGATGGAAGCCACTCTTCAGTAAATGGCACATGACAGCCTGCTTGGAGTTTGCCAAAAGGCACCTAAAGACTCTCAGACCATGAGAAACAAGATTCTCTGGTCTGATGAAACCAAGATTGAACTCTTTGGCCTGAATGCCAAGCATAACGTCTGGAGGAAACCTGGCACCATCCCTCGGTGAAGCATGGTGGTGGCAGATTCATGCTGTGGGGATGTTTTTCAGTGGCAGGGACTGGGAGACTAGTCAGGAAAGATGAATGGAGCAAAGTACAGGGAGATCCTTGATGACAACCTGCTCCAGAGCGCTCAGGATCTCAGACTGGGACGAAGGTTAACCTTCCAACAAGAGAACAATCCTAAGCACACAGCCAAGACAACGCAGGAGTGGCTTTGGGACAAGTCTCTGAATGTCCTTGAGTGGCCCAGCCAGAGCCCGGACTTGAACATCTGTGGAGAGACCTGAAAATAGCTGTGCAGAAATGCTCCACATCCAACCTGACAGAGATTGAGAGGATCTACAGAGAAGAATGGGAGAAACTCCCTAAATACAGGTGTGCCAAGCTTGTAGCGTCCTACCCAAGAAGACTCAATGCTGTAATCGCTGCCAAAGGTGCTTCAACAAAGTACTGAGTAAAGGGTCTGAATAATTATGTAAATGTGATATTGTAGTTTTAAAAAAACTGTTATTGCTTTGTCATTATGGAGTAGATTTTCCTGCTGGTGAAATTAGACAGTTCAGTACAGTTTTATCTGAAGGAATTCAGTGCTAGGAAGACCCTGGTACATTGCATTTTTGTAGGTCCATTGTGATTTTATGTTTAATAATGCATAGATTCCACAGGATAGAATAACCAAACATATTTCTATTTGAAGTAGCAGACACTTAACTCGAAGTGACTTACTGTACAGTGAGTGCATTTCACTATGTGTGACCCTAGTGGGAATTGAACCCACAACTTTGGTATTGGTAGCACTATGCTTTCACCAACCCATGACTCTGGTGTTACTAGCACTATGCTTTAACTAACCCGTGACTCTGGTGTTACCAGCACTATGCTTTAACCAACCCGTGACTCTGGTGTTACCAGCACTGTACTTTAACCAACCCGTGACTCTGGTGTTACCAGCACTATGCTTTAACCAACCCGTGACTCTGGTGTTACCAGCACTATGCTTTAACCAACCCGTGACTCTGGTGTTACCAGCACTATGCTTTAACCAACCCGTGACTCTGGTGTTACCAGCACTATGCTTTAACCAACCCGTGACTCTGGTGTTACCAGCACTATGCTTTAACCAACCCGTGACTCTGGTGTTACCAGCACTATGCTTTAACCAACCCGTGACTCTGGTGTTACCAGCACTATGCTTTAACCAACCCGTGACTCTGGTGTTACCAGCACTATGCGTTAACCAACCCGTGACTCTGGTGTTACCAGCACTATGCTTTAACCAACCCGTGACTCTGGTGTTACCAGCACTATGCTTTAACCAACCCGTGACTCTGGTGTTACCAGCACTATGCTTTAACCAACCCGTGACTCTGGTGTTACCAGCACTATGCTTTAACCAACCCGTGACTCTGGTGTTACCAGCACTATGCTTTAACCAACCCGTGACTCTGGTGTTACCAGCACTATGCTTTAACCAACCCGTGACTCTGGTGTTACCAGCACTATGCTTTAACCAACCCGTGACTCTGGTGTTACCAGCACTATGCTTTAACCAACCCGTGACTCTGGTGTTACCAGCACTATGCTTTAACCAACTGAGCCACAAAGGACTGCTAAGGTAATTCATTTGATTAGCCTTCATTAGATTCTTCAAGCGTTTTCATTATGCCTTTTGTCACAGACAGTGAGCACATTAAACAGAGGTACAAATACTTGTTGGGAAGGTGGAAATAAAAGCATCATCTTGGTTTTTACGTCTTGCTTTATTATCATGGGAATTCTTCAACCCCAAAATGTAAACCTTTTGAATGTCTCCCTGTTGAATACGTTCTTGTCAAGACAGTAGCTGTGAATTTCCACTTTATCGCAAAACGGAGGCACCCTGTGCTCAAGGCACAATTGACCCGTGTATTCAATATGTTTACAAAAAAAACATGAATGCCTTCCTCTATGTGATTGAAAACCATTTTGAAGCACTTTGCGCTTGTTGGAAATAACCTTAGAGTAGACAAGTTTTAGCTTGCACAGACGCAATAGAATTTAAGCCCTGCGCCCGGTAACCCTCAGACACATTTTCTGCCCATACAGAGACTCCCACAGTTCAAAAACGTCAATTTTGGTGAATGTCTTAAAACTTTGTTGGCCAGGCGAGTGAGTGCCTCACTCTTTGTGGTTCAACTCATTCTAAAAAAACTAAAGAGGAAAAAAAGAGAAACATTGGAATAAAAAACAGACATCAAGCCACGGTGGGATCTTCAGCTACCGGTTATCCTTGCTATTTGTCTTCGTCTCAGTTGACCTGCGTGACTCCCAGTGTCTGTGGTTTACACAAGGTACTCAGGCTCCGGCTGTTCTTCAACCTGCATTGTTGGTTAAGGGCTTGTCAGTAAGCATTTCACTGCAAGGTCTACACCTGTTCTATTCGGCGCATGTGACAAATAACATTTCATTTGATTTGAAGTTCAGATAATGACTGAAGCCGGAAAGCCCAAAATATGTCAGAAGTCAATCATACATAATGTCATCACATCAGGAGATTGTTGTGAGTTGTCTGACTAAGATATGTCTCACCTCTTATCTTCTCCACCAGGTGTGTGGAGTTGGAGAAACAACCATAATAACTCATTTTCTTTGAAGCAATACATTTTCTTTAGCATGGCTCCTTATAGTAGGGTATATTGAATGCACATTACATTAACATGCCTCTTCTTCACCTCTCTCCTTTCCTACTTCTCTCCTTTCCTACTCCTCTCCTACTCCTCTCATCCACCTCTCTACTCTCCTTTCCTTTCCTACTTCTCTCCTTTCCTACTCCTCTCCTACTCCTCTCATCCACCTCTCTACTCTCCTTTCCTTTCCTACTTCTCTCCTCCTCCTCTCCTTTCCTACTCCTCTCATCCACCTCTCTACTCTCCTCTCCTTTCCTACTCTTCTCCTCCACCTCTCTCCTCTCCTCCACCTCTCTCCTTTCCTCTCCTCTCCTCCACCTCTCTACTCTCCTCTCCTTTCCTAATCCTCTCATCCACCTCTCTACTCTCCTCTCCTTTCCTACTCTTCTCCTCCACCTCTCTCCTCCACCTCTCTCCTTTCCTCCTCCTCCTCTCCTCTCCTCTCCTTTTCTACTCCTCTACCTCTCTCCTTCTCCTCTCCTCCATTTCTCTCCTTTCCTCCTCATCTCCTCCACCTCTCTCCTCTCCTTTCCTACTCCTCTCCTCTCAGGGCTTGCAGGAGTATGAGAAGTGGAAGTGGTATAACAACCCAACCATGGTGGAGGTGTTGGATGAGTTTCCCTCCATCCAAATGCCCTCTACCCTGCTGTTAACCCAGCTACCCCTGCTCCAGCCCAGATACTATTCTATCAGCTCCTCACCAGACGTTCACCCAGGGGAGATTCACCTCACCGTGGCCGTAGTGTCATACAAAACCAGGGGTAAGGGCTGGCGCTAGACTGTGAGTTTACAGGAGCAGGATGAAGTTCCCTCAGACACTGATCTAGTCAGTTTTACATGTTCCTTAGGCTAGTCTTTTCAGCATGGTTATGGCATGAGGCTCTACAACACTGGAGGTAAGGGCTGTCGCTAGGTTACGTGGTGTTTACAAGTGTAAAGTTAGCCCTAGACACTGATCTGAGGTTATTTCCCCTACATATGGTAAAGGTTATGATTTCTCAGAGATGTGCGCAATATGATGTGATGTGTGTGAGCTGAGCATGATGGTTAAATTACAGTAATTTCTCTAATCTGGAGACAAATGCCCTTAGCCCTGGGAACTGCATTATGTGTCCTCTTCTTCAGTGGTAGTTTGGAGAGGAGGCGGTACGCCGGTGAAGTGGATGATGGGTAATTGTCTCATTTCAGATGGAGAGGGCCCGATCCACCATGGAGTATGTTCATCATGGCTCAACAGAATAGAGGCAGAAGAAATGGTCCCCTGTTTTGTCAGAGGGTATAACATTGTACTTCTTTTTGTGTTTGTGTGTTATTGTTGCATGATTGCTTTACTCTTATGGATGTCATTTTCTATGATTGTAAGTGGTGGTTTGGACTATAACAAACGTCAACATTGATTGTTATATGGTGTGTATTCATATGTGCTGACTCAGCTCTGTCAGTGCAGGTCACAACACTGCACATGATTATACCATATGATTCATATCCAACATTGACTCATATATGGTGTCCTCTACAATCATTGACTAAAATGGTTGTTTCTTCTGTTACATTTGAATTTCTGATAAAGAAAAATGCTTGGATTCTAGTTATCAGAAATTACAATTGAAGGCATAACATAAAACATCTAAAATAATAAATGTACCAAATTATTGTAGAATGCAACATAAAGGCTACAAATCAAGACATTTTAAGATAAAGAAAAATGCTTTGATTCTAGTTATTAGAAATGAAAATGTCTTGATTCATAGCCTTTATGGTGCATTCTACAATCATTTGGTACATTTATTTAAATGTTTTATGTTATGCCTTCAATTGTAATTTCTGATGGAAAACATGCTTTGAATCTAGTGCTCTTAATTAAAAATGTCTGATTCTAGTGCTCCTACGTTCCGATTGCCAAAGGACCACAGAGCTCCGTGTATCCTAGTCGGTCCAGGCACTGGGATCGCCCCCTTCAGAAGCTTCTGGGAACAGAAACTTTTTGACTACGAACACAAAGGTTTGTGTACAAAAAAGGAAACGCATTTTCACACTTGATCTTAATTCTTGCATGTGGGAATTATTCGATAATGACTTTTAATAAAAATGTCAAATAAACCACACATTGTGCAGCCAGTATCACTTGTGCTTATTCAACATCACAGACAGAACTTCATAAATATACACTGTAGTCTTTAGATGACTCTAAAACATGTATAGTTCTGTGAAAGGTGAAGTAATGTGGTGTTTGCTTCCATAGGGATCAAATCCTGCCCTATGATCCTGGTATTTGGATGTCGTCAGTCCCAGATAGACCACATCTACAAGGAGGAGACAATCCAGGCTAAAAACAAGGAGGTGTTCAAAGAGCTGTACACAGCCTACTCCAGAGAGCCTGGCACACCTAAGGTACTGTTAACCTTAAACACTTGCTTTAGTCCATTTTGAGTTTAAACATGACACTGTGCCTTTGGCAGTAAAGACACAGCAACATAGACAAAGGCCATGTGGGACATAAGAAAGTGGATTTCTAAATAAAACGTATGGATATCTCTATCCCTTATCCCTGTGTTTGTCTTTTCCCTTGACGCCACATGAGGCTGCTGAGGGGCTCATAATGATGTCTGGGAACGGAGTAGATGGAATGGAATAAAACACCTGGAAACCATGTGGTTGATGTATTTGATATCATTCCACTAATTCCGCTCCAGTCATTACCACGAGCCTGTTCTCCCCAATTAAGGTGCCATCTACCTCCTGTGCTTGACTCCCACTGTTGCTTTCTTCCGGTTGTAAAATACTGTCCTCACACAGGCCACCATGTACGTAGGATTCTAAACAAACCCGATGCTCCATCGCTACAATCTGTTTGTTGCCTTCCACTCTCTTTGACCCTGTAGCTCTCTCCATCTGATTGATTAAATCCCTCTTTCTCCTGTCGCTCTCTGACACAGACATATGTGCAGGATGTGCTTTGTGAGCAGCTATCGGAGACTGTGTACCAGTACCTGAAGGAAGAGGGAGGACACATCTACGTGTGTGGGGACGTGGGTATGGCCGGGGACGTCCTCAAGACCGTCCAGCAGATTATCAAACTGCAGGGAAACATGACGCTGGAGGACGCAGGGTTCTACATCAGCAAACTCAGAGTAAGGACAACGGGCTTCGCTATCCTGAACACTAAACTAACTAACCTAGCTGACTGACTGAACGACTGACTGAAACATAAAGTACAGAGTAAATGTAAGTCATGTGATTTGGACATTGGCAGATTACACCTTTTTATGGACGGTTTTCAGAATATGACAGACCCATTCAGACACGTTCAGGATTTGTTTGGTGGGATTCAAATAAGGTTGTTACATTACCGACTCAAAGAAAGAGAAACCAAAAACGCACGTTTCAAAGATTTGAATAAGCAAAATGGGTAAAGACCACCAGACAACCAACTGTACAGACTATCAATACTGTACATGAAAGACTGGAATCAAAGATCCACATGAGCAGAATGGCTGGATCACTATTGACTAAACAGAATCAAACTCATTTTTAAATGATAATGATCAACTAAGAAACGGTTTTATCCAAGCCCTGGCTATTGAAAACATGTTTCAAGACGATGCTGGACCGTACTGTACATTGCACTGCACTGTATCCGTCTTTCCTCTCTGTCCCCACCGATCACAATGTATCCGTCTTTCCTCTGTCCCCACCGATCCCACTGTATCTGTCCTTCCCCTCTGTCCCCACCGATCACAATGTATCCGTCTTTCCTCTCTGTCCCCACCGATCCCACTGTATCTATTTGATCTTCCTGTACTCATCTAACCTCACTTCATCTATGGCGTAATCCTGTGGCCATTTTATTACACACACACACCTTATCTTCTCTCCTCGCAGGACGAAAACCGCTATCACGAGGACATCTTCGGTGTCACGCTGCGTACGTACGAGGTCACCAACCGGCTGCGTTCGGAATCCATCGCCTACATTGAGGAAAGCAAAAAGGACTCTGACGAGTGAGTCTTTAGTTTACCCCCGCAGCTTTCACTGTGTTCCCCTCTTGTTCGTTCACAGCCACACACTGTCCCTGGGACATCTCTGCTGTTTTTACATACTGTGCCATACTGGTGGGAGGGACCTGCAGGCTGTAGATACACTGGAGATGCAGTCTCTGGTCTGGTTTATGACTGTTTTCAAAATGCAGAATGGGTAACCATAGAAACCAGTTGAAAAGGGATCCAACTCAACCAACCGGATCACAGTGTTAACAAGTGGCTCTGTTGTGTTTTCCATTCACTCCGTATATTTATAATTCCATTCCATTGTTTCGTAAAGGGGCAATCTTCCAATGGTACATCCATTTTTTGCACTATTAAATGAATGAAATACACCCATTGATTCTTGCAGAATATAACTTCAAAATGACTCATGAGCTTAGTTCAACTTTCGTACCCCATCAGAACCAAAAATACAAGCTTGTTTTACTCCATTGTTTGTAAACAATGTAATTGTAAGCAAACACTGTATAGCCTCAAAACATGGTTAAAACAATTTTTATATCATGGATGGTCATAGCTCTGTCTATGAATTTAAAAGTGGTTACATTTCTCTAGCCCCATCCCTCAGCTTTTGACCGAAACAGTGGAGGGTGGCATTTTGTTGTTGTCTGAACTGCGGATTGCGCCTTTAAAGATAATAGCCTCCTTTTTATACATTTGTCATATGAATTAAGAAATAAGTCTGGTTTGCACAATGCCTCATTAAAAAGCGGCATAATAATGTATGTGATCAAAGGCCTTGTTACAGAGTGAGCTGGATGAGTAACACTTCCTTCTCCTCCTCTCTGTCAGGGTGTTCTGCTCGTAGAACCGTAAGTGGGGTTCTGATGTGGACCAATCGGAAGGGCCGTACGCCGCAGGGGGGCGGGGAAACGAGTGACAGACAATACAGCTGATCGAGAATACTGTGCCAAGTTTTGTACTGTAAAAAATGTTTGTTCTTTTTATATACCAGTTCAGCTTCATCATGGTCAGTCAGGCTCTGCACTTAGTCTGTAGCAAGGTTTGAAACATTTTGTTTTTTTTAAATTTTGAGATGCGTTTTCTTGTTTATTCTGAAATTGATTACTTTCTGATTTCATTATGCATCATAATGTGTACCTAGTATTATACCAGCCTCTTTGTTGATGCATGAGCAAGATGAGAATATTGGTACATAAATATACTGTTAGCTATTTAATGTTAGAATCAAACCCCTTTTGCTAAAGTTTTATATTTGCAGGACTACTTATGGTAAACAAGGTCACAATGCTTTGATTGGAGATTCAGTGTAAGGTCCATTCCCAACCAACTGAATCTAATGCATTTCAACATATACTGTACAAGGCTGAAATGTTGTCAGTCTGAGCTGGTCTACCCTGTTTTGGTGTGAATTCTTTTTTTTGAAAGGGAGAGAAAAAAAATACATAAATGGGTGCAGTGAAGAACTATGAACCAGATTTGCTTGACAGTCCATCAAAATGCATTTGTTTCTCTGTCTCTCCGCCTGGCTGTCAGAGTAGCAGCGTTTTCTCCCTATTTTGTGGTCTGATTTCCAACAGGAACTGCATTAAAATGTGGACGAAAGCCATTGCAATGTTTGAAATGTCATGCCGTGGGAGAGCCTATGCATGTGTATCTTCTGTATACATTCATAGCCAATATTTAACAATTACACACAAAAACCAATGCTTATAATCTAGAAGGCTCTGCATCTTCTAAATGGTATACAATATTATCAAGGGGGAAAAAATCTATGGCACATATCTCTGGCTGCCTTCCTATTTATTCGCTAAGACCAAATGCTGAGGTATTGGGTTGCTGTCTGATAGCTTTGAAATAACTTCATATATGGTACATATTTCCAATGGTAACTGAGTGAGGAAAGGAGTCATGATTTTAAGTGAATCAAGAGGTTGGGTTGCTTTACTTTGCTTGCTGTCCTTGACCAACCATTACCAGAGACGGAAAAGGAAGCGAGACTAACTCGCTCCTTTTTTCTTGTTCATATACAGTCAATGAACTAAGCAGACCAGACCCAGCTGCTATTTCATTGGTGCCTATGGGAGAGCCACCACTTAATCAGACCGTAACTGTGAAAGAAAAATGATATGATAAACGGCCTAAGTGGGACATCTTCATTTAACCATGTAACCAGAGTTATATATGGCGACATGTACAGTAACTATCAATGTAGAGGAACCCCTGTTTGTGCATAGTGTCTTTCTTATCCCCATGTCATCAGATCTGGAATAAATAACAGGAATCTTAAATGGGAGAAATCTTGAATAGCAGATCTTGAATAGCTAGGTTTGAGCGATTAACCGACATTTTCAATTTCGGGGGGTTATTAATAAACAACTAATTGACCGACGTCTGTTTAATTACTTGAATTCCATTTAGTTTTGTTTGTTTTGTGAAACCACCGTGCCGTTTCACTAAAGAGACAATTCAAAACCTTCACGAGAGAAATCTGAGAAATCAAGTCAAGAACTACACTGAACAAAAATATAAACACAACATGTAAAGTGTTGATCCCATGAGCTGAAATTAAAGATCCCAGAAATGTTCCATACTCACAAAACGCTTATTTCTCTCAAATGTTGTGCACAAATTTGTTGACATCCCTGTTGGTGAGCGTTTCTCCTTTGCCGAGATAATAATTCTCTCTCTCTCTCTCTCTCTCTCTCTCTCTCTCTCTCTGCATTTTCAAGAAATAAATAATTAGATCATTACTTTTGGTTGTTGTCATGGCAATCCAACTAAGTAGAGTTCACTTCATTGTAAAAGAAGGTTGAGGATGATATCTTAATAAAATTAAATGTATGATATTCATCCTTTGTCAAAGCACTGTGTTAACCTTAATTTTCCCACTTTAGGCAAAAGGTAATTAAACAGCCTTTTCAATGAGCATTATGTGAAGGCCATTTAGCAGGGCTGATCTGAGTAATCCTGTTTACATTCTAAACATGTCATTGACATTTGTTTGTGATAAAGAATATATTTCCAATGGTCACCAACTCTGCAGTTACTTGTGTTTTTTCTTTCTTTCTTCCTTTATTTCTTAGCTTCTTATGCTTGCCTGCTCTCTTTCTTTAGTATTTCCTTTGTTTGCAAACTAAAATGGCCGCAAGCATGATTGAAACGTAATGGATTTCTGTTATCTGAGTCTCTCTGCTACTTACTGGCGCATATAGATTAAGCTTTTAACGGATACCTTTCTGTTTTTATTTGGGGAGAATTAGACAACTCTGTTCATTGTTCCTATTGCTGAATGTCTTTGTTCCTCCCAAGAACTACAAGTACTTTTGCTTTCTGTTTTTATTTGGGGAGAATTAGGCAACTCTGTTCATTGTTCCTATTGCTGAATGTCTTTGTTCCTCCCAAGAACTACAAGTACTTTTGCTTTTTGTTTTTAAGCGTATTTGAGATTATTTGTAAAATGGAAGCGCTATATAAAATAAATATTATAAAATAATGAATTAATATATTATTATTATTTGTTTACTTAGGTTTTGGGGGATTTGGAATGAGGGCCGCTAAAACTCTGTGATGTAAAATGTGCAACAACAAAAAAATATACAGTACCAGTCAAACGTTAGGACACACCTACTCCTTCCAGGGTTTTTGTATTTTTACTATTTTCTACATTGAAGAATAGTAGTGAAGACATCAAAGCCATGATATAACACATATGGAATATGTACAGTATATATATTCATTTAACCTTTTTTTAACTAGGCAAGTCAGACAAATTATTATTTACAATGTCAGCCTACCCCAGCCAAACCCAGATGATGCTGGGCCAATTGTGCGCCACCCTATGGGACTCCCAATCACGGCTGGATGTGATACAGCCTGGATTCGAACCAGGGACTGTAGTGACACCTCTTGCACTGAGATGCAATGCTTGAGACTGCTTCGCCACTCGGGAGCCCTTATTACATAGTAACCAAAAAAGTGTTAACAAATCAAAATGTATTTTATATTTGAGATTCTTCAAAGTAGCCACCCTTTGCCTTGATTACATCTTTGAAAACTCTTGGCGTTCTCTCAACCAGCTTCATGAGGTAGTCACCTGGAATGCATTTCAATTAACAGGTGTGCCTTGTTAAAAGTTAATTTGTGGAATTTCTTTCCTTTTTAATGCATTTGAGCCCATCAGTTGTTTTATGACAAGGTAGGGGTGGTATACAGAAGATAGCCCTATTTGGTAAAAGACCAAGTCCATATTATGGCAAGAACAGCTCAAATAAGCAAAGAGAAACGAGTCCATCATTACTTTAAGACATGAAGGTCAGTCAATGCAGAACATTTCAAGAACTTTGAAAGTTTCTTTGAGTGCAGTCGCAAAAACCATCAAGCGCTATGATGAAACTGGTTCTCATGAGAACCACCACAGGAATGGAAGACCCAGAGTTAACTCTGCTGCAGAGGATACGTTCATTAGAGTTACCAGCCTCAGAAATTGCAACCCAAATAAATGCTTCACAGAGTTCCAGTAACAGACACATCTCAACATCAACTGTTCAGAGGAGACAGTGTGAATCAGGCCTTCATGGTCGAATTGCTGCAAAGAAACCACTTATAAAGGATACCAATAAGAAGAAGAGACTTGCTTGGGCCAAGAAACACGAGCAACGGACATTAGACCGATGAAAATCTGTCCTTTGGTCTAATGAGTCCAAATTTGAGATTTTTGTTTCCAACCGCCGTGTCTTTGTGAGACGCAGAGTAGGTGAACAGATGATCTCCGCATGTGTGGTTCCCACCGTGAAGCATGGAGGAGGAGGTGCGATGGTGTAGGGGTGCTTGCTGGTGACACTGTCAGTGATTTATTTAGAATACAAGGCACACTTCATCAGCATGTCTACCACAGCATTCTGCAGCAATATGCCATCCCATCTGGTTTGGAGAGCGATGGAGCGTAATGGAGTGCTGCATCAGATGACCTGGCCTTCACAATCACCCGACCTCAACCCATTTGAGATGGTTTGGGATGAGTTGGACCATAGAGTGAAGGAAAAGCAGCTAACAAGTGCTAAGCATTGACTGTTGGAAAATAATTCCTCATGAAGCTGGTTGAGAGAATGCCAAGAGTGTGCAAAGCTATCATCAAGTCAAAGGGTGGTTAATTTGAAGAATCTAAAATACAAAATATATTTTGACTTGTTTAACAATCGTTTGGTTACTACGTGATCCCATATGTGTTATTTCATAGTTTTGATGTCTTCGCTGTTATTCTAAAATGTAGAAAATAATTTTAAAAAATAAAGAAAAACCCTTGAATAAGTCGGTGTGTCCAAACTTTTGACTGGTACTGTATGTGAATACAGTCTATATATAATATATACAAATAAGAAAAATATTAAACTGAACTATTTGAACCAACTTTTTCTAAGAATGTATTTTGTTTATATAAATTGATATTATTTGTCTTTTCTGCTTGGTAAAAAGAAGAACACATAAGAAAACAAGCCAGGTTCATGGTCTCCCTGATATCCTTTATGTAAGAGAAAAACAGCAGCACTATATGAATGCATGATGTTCTGTAGCTACTGCTCTATGTCCTCTTGTAAAAATCTCTGGCTACTTAACAGCACTGTGTCAACGACTAGGACTAATGTGACTCAGTCCATCCATCCACAGTGTGACGGGACAGACGGTCAATGTGCTTAAGGGGTTTCTGTGTTTGTATCGCTGCTGCTGAACTCCCAACAACCCAAACAGCCTCTGCTATGACCCTTAGTGTGGAATTTATCAGCCTTGACGGTTTGCATTTTAATGCATACTGCAAGGGCCTTGGCATTTACTTAATAAAACAAAATGTACAGTATGTCAATCCCGTGTTTGTTGTCTTTTCTTGTGTGTTTAAACTGTCATGGGATTTTAAATGAGTGGGACGTGGGTAGTAGAGTTTAAGGTCAATATGGATTGTTGTTGATGAGTGTTGCCTGCACTTTTCAAAGATCAAAAAGCTATAGGAGATATATTGTATACACTTCACATGTCCTGTGTCTTTCCTGTATTGAACTGATTAGAGTTACTGCAAACAAGCCAACTCTGTGCACTTCCTGCTCTTGTTGTCATTCTCAAAGCCTTCACAACAGGACTCAGAGGTACAATTCAGGCACTGAGATACAATGTGTAGGCGGTGGCACTCAGCTACAGATACAACCCAGCACCATGGAAATCTAACAACAAAGTAATTCAGCCAAACATTAAACCAGCCCCCGTGTCCTCACCCTCCTGTGGATTGGTGGGTGTGAGTCAGAGTGAAAAGCCTACAGCTTCCTAATTAGCATGCCAGTCAATAGTTTTATGAGGTTGACCTTCCTATTGAGCAAGATACACTACATGATTAAAAGTATGTGGACACCTGCTCGTCGAACATCACATTCCAAAATCATGGGCATTAATATGGAGTTCGTCCCCCCTTTGCTGCTATAACAGACTGCACTGTTGGAACATTGCTGAGGGGACTTGCTTACAGTCAGCCACAAGAGCATTAGTGATGTTGGGCGATTAGGCCTGGCTCGCAGTCGGCGTTCCAATTCGTCCCAAAGGTGTTCGATGGGGTTGAGGTCAGGGCTCTGTAAAGTTCTTCCACACCAATCTCGAAAAACGATTTCTGTATGGACCTCGCTTTGTGCATGGGGGCATTGTCATGTTGAAACAGGAAAGGGCCTTCCCCAAACTGTTGCCACAAAGTTGGAAGCACAGAATCGTTCTAGAATATCATTGTATGCTGTGGCGTTAAAATTTCCCTTCACTGGAACTAAGGGGCCCGAACCATGAAAAATAGCCTCAGACCATTATTCCTCCACCAAACTTTACAGTTGGCACTATGCATTTCGTCTGTTGGTCTGCCAGATGATGAAGCGTGATTCATCACTCCAGAGAACGCGTTTCCACTGCTCCAGAGTCCAATGGCGGCAAGCTTTACAACACTCCAGCTGACGCTTGGCATTGCACATGGTGATCTTAGGCTTGTGTGCAGCTGCTCGGCCATGAAAACCCATCTCATGAAGCTCCTGACGAACAGTTATTGTGCTGACGTTGCTTCCAGAGGCAGTTTGGAACTCGGTAGTGAGTGTTGCAACTGAGGACAGACGGTCCCGTTCTGTGAGCTTGTGTGGCCTACCACTTCGTGGCTGAGCCGTTGTTGCTACTCACAATAACAGCACTTACAGTTGTCCAGCTCTTGCCCAGCTCTTGCAGGGCAGAAATTTGACGAACTGACTTGTTGGAAAGGTGGCATCCTGTGACGGTGCCATATTGAAAGTCACTGAACTCTTCAGTAAGACCATTCTACTGCTAATGTTTGTCTATGGAGAATGCATGGTTGTGTGGTCGATTTTATACACCTTTCAGCAAAGGGAGTGGCTGAAATAGCCGAATCCACTCATTTGAAGCCCACATACTTTTGAATATATAATGTAGGTTGGGGAAGCAGTCAGTGGAGCACAGGAGAAAGCCAGGAAGTCCACTACACTGATTTCATCCTGTCACTTTATCATTCTAACCAACATTGAACCTACATCATCAGCACACAAAAAAGCACACTCAGATTTAGCTTAACTATCTGTTTGTAAGTTTAAAAGGAAACAGAAAAAGGTAGAAAATTATCCCTTTGGGTAAGAAAAATAGATTGTGGTAGAACCATTGTGGTGGAACCATGGTAGTTGGGAAGAAGTTGGCCAAAGAGTCCCTGCTGCCGTCCGTACTGGAAGATGATGACGCGGAGACGGAGAGAGAGCGAGAGAGAGAGAGAGAGCGAGAGAGAGAGAGAGCGAGAGAGAGAGAGAGAGAGAGAGAGAGAGAGAGAGAGAGAGCGAGAGAGAGAGAGAGAGAGAGAGAGAGAGAGAGCGAGAGAGAGAGCGAGAGAGAGAGAGAGAGAGAGAGCGAGAGAGCGAGAGAGAGCGAGAGAGAGAGCGAGAGAGAGCGAGAGAGAGAGAGCGAGAGCAGCTGCGTGGGATAGGGAGCCGACCACCCAGCAGACCTAGGACAGCTCTCAGTAGGGAAACCATCGACAGGCAGGCAGGTGGGCAGATAGACAGACTTAAGAGATTGTTGGAAAGGATCTTTATACAGTCCTGTAAAATAGTTGTTTTAGAGTAAGCACTGTTGATATGTTCATTGTTGTGGATATCCACCACGAGCAAGTCACTGATGTCTCCCTCTGGTTAAAAAACAACCTGTGTACTCATATCTACTGTAGTAACCAAACAAGTGTTAAACAAGTGAAAATATATTTTTAATTTTAGATTCTTCAAAGTAACCACCCTTTGCCTTCATGACAGCTTTGCATGCTCTTGAAATTCTCTTAACCAGCTTCATGAGGAATGCTCTCTCAACAGTCTTGAAGAGACCGATGCTGAGCACTTGTTGGCTGCTTTTGCTTCACTCTGCGGTCCAACTCATCTCATACCATCTCAATTGGGTTGAGGTCAGTGTGATTGTGGAGGCCAGGTCATCTGATGCAGCACTATATCTCTCTCCTTGGTCAAATAGCCCTTACACAGCCTGGAGGTGTGTTTTGGATCATTGTCCTGTTGAAAAACAAATGATAGTCCCACTAAGCCCAAACCAGATGGGATGGCATATTGCTGCAGAATGCTGTGGTAGCCATGCTGATGAAGTGTGCCTTGAATTCTAAATAAATCACAGAGGGTGTCACCATCAAATCACCCCCACACTAACACGGCGGCAGGGTAGCCTAGTGGTTAGAGCGTTGGACTAGTAACCGCAAGGTTGGAACCAAAAATCTCAAATTTGGATTCATCAGACCAGTGTTGCTTGGCCCAAGCAAGTCTCGTCTTCTTATTGGTATCCATTAGTAGTGGTTTCTTTGCAGCAATTCGACCATGAAAACCTGATTCTCCTCTGAACAGTTGATGTTGAGATGCGTCTGTTACTTGAACTCTGTGAAGCATTTATTTGGGTTGCAATTTCTGAGGCTGGCAACTCTAATGAACTTATCCTTTGCAGCAGAGTTAACTCTGGGTCTTCATTTCCTGTGGCGGTCCTCATGAGAGCCAGTTTCATCGTCGCACTTGATTTTATTTTTTTCTTGGTTTTTGCGACTGCACTTGAAGAAACTTTCAAAGTTCTTGAAATATTCCATATTGACTGACATTCATGTCTTAAAGTAATGAAGGACTGTCATTTCTCTTTGCTTATTTGAGCTGTTCTTGCCATAATATGGACATGGTCTTCTACCAAATAGGGCTATCTTCTGTTTACAACCCTTACCTTGTCACAAAACAACTCATTAAAAAGGAAATAAATTCCACTAATTAACTTTTAACAAGACACAATTGTTAATTGAAATGCATTCCATGCAAACACTTTTTTGGTTGCTACATGATTCCATATGTGTTATTTCATAGTTGTGATGTCTTCACTATTCTTCTACAATGTAGAATATAGTAAAAATAACCGCTGGAATGAGTAGGTGTGTTCAAACTTTTGACTGGTACTCTATATGTCTCTCTACCAGGTTCTGGCTCAGAGAACACACAGTAAACTCCACGGTCACATCTCAGCAGTGTAACATTTCTTAGATCCTTCATCTGTCTCCCCCCTACCCTGCAGCAGGACAGTGACCCGGTCAGCGTCCGGTCGCCACTCCAGCCCAGAGGGGGATGTGACAGAGGGCTGGGAGAAGGGAGGATGAGGGGGAGGAAGAGGAGGAAGAAGAGGGCAGTGGAAGTGGTGTCGATGAAGACTGACAGGAGAGGGGGAGGGTTGCAGATGACCACTGACTTGGAGCCTGGAGGCAGGTAGGTGGCTGCGTCGTTACATGAAATCAGTCCTTTTTGCATCCCTTTAATATTTTAAATAGAAATTGTGCAACAATATTGGATTTTAAAAGCCTGTTATATTAAACGAAGAACCCTTTATTATAGACCAGATGGAAAATTCAACAAATCTGATTTTTGTATGAATAAAGATTTGCTAAAGTGCCAAAATTCAGCATTTTGACATCTCCCTCTGTACTCTCTCTCAAATCAAATCAAATCCAATTTTATTACACGTGTAATAGCAGATGTTATTGTGGGCGTAGCGAAATGCTTGTGCTTCTAGCTCCGACAGTGCAGTAATATCTAACAAGTAATATCAAACAGTTTCACAACATATACCCAAAATACACATAAATCTAAGTAAGGAATGGATTGTTTTTTTAAAGAAAGGTTCATCTTTGGTCCATTAAAATAACATCAAATTGATCAGAAATACAGTGTAGACATTGTTAATGTTGTAAATGACTATTGTAGCTGGAAACGGCTGATTGTAATGGAATATCTACATAGGCGTACAGAGGCCCGTTATTTTTTACATTTATTTTATTTCACCTTTATTTAACCATCTGTGACCTGGCCAAGATAAAGCAAAGCAGTGCGACACAAACAACACAGTTACACGTGGAATAAACAAAAGTACAGTCAATAACACAATAGAAAAATCTATATACAGTGTGTGCAAATGGAGTAAGGAGGTAAGGCAATAAATAAGCCATAGTAGCGAAGTAATTACAATTAAGCAAATTAACACTGGAGTGATAGATATGCAGATGAAGATGTGCAAGTAGAAATACTGGTGTGCAAAAGAGCAAAAAAGTAAATAAAAACAATATGGGGATGGTAGTTGGATGGGCTTATTACAGATGGGCTGTATACAGCTGCAGCGATCGGTAAGCTGCTCAGATAGCTGATGCTTAAAGTTAGTGAGGGAGATATAAGTCTCCAGCTTCAGTGATTTTTGCATTTTGTTCCAGTCATTGGCAGCAGAGAACTGGAAGGAAAGGCGGCCAAAGAAGGTGTTGGCTTTGGGAATGACCAGTGAGATATAACTGCTGGAGCGACCAGTGAGCTGAGATAAGAGGGAGATTTACCTAGCAAAGACTTATAGATGACCTGGTGCCAGTGGGTCTGGCAACGAATATGTAGTGAGGGCCAGCCGACGAGAGCATACAGGTCGCAGTGGTGGGTGGTATATGGGACTTTGGTGTCAAAACGGATGGCACTGTGATAGACTGCAATCAGTTGCTGAGTAGAGTGTTGGAAGCTATTTTGTAAATGACATCGCCAAAGTCGAGGATCGGTAGGATATTCAGTTTTATGAGGGTATGTTTGGCAGCGTGAGTGAAGGATTGGAGATGCTTAATGTGAGTCTGGAAGGAGAGTTTACAGTCTAGCCAGATACCTAGGTATTTGTAGTTGTCCACATATTCTAGGTCAGAACCGTCCAGAGTAGTGATGCTAGTCGGACGGGCGGGTGCGGGCAGCGATCGGTTGAAGAGCATGCATTTAGTTTTACTAGTGTTTAAGAGCAGTTGGAGGCCACGGAAGGAGTGTTGTATGGCATTGAAGCTCGTTTGGAGGTTTGTTAGCACAGTGTTCAAAGAAGGGCCAGATGTATACAGAATGGTGTCGTCTGCGTAGAGATGGATCAAAGAATCACCCGCAGGATGAGCGACATCGTTGATATATACAGAGAAAATAGTCAGCCCGAGAATTTAACCCTGTGGTACCCCCATAGAGACTGCCACAGGTCCGGACAACAGGCCCTCTGATTTGACACACTGAACTTTATCTGAGAAGTAGTTGGTGAACCAGGCGAAGCAGTCATTTGAGAAACCAAGGCTGTTGAGTCTGCCGATAAGAATACGGTGATTGACAGTCGAAAGCCTTAGCCAGGTCGATGAAGACGGCTGCACAGTACTGCCTTTTATCGATGGCGGTTATGACATCGTTTAGTACCTTGAGCTGAGGTGCACCCGTGACCAGCTCGGAAATCGGATTGCATAGCGGAGAAGGTACGGTGGGATTCGAAATGGTCACTGATCTGTTTGTTAACTTGGCTTTCAAAGACTTTAGAAAGGCAGGGCAGGATGGATATAGGTTTGTAACAGTTTGGGTCTAGAGTGTCACCACCTTTGAAGAGGGGGATGACCGCGGCAGCTTTACAATCTTTGGGAATCTCGGACGATACGGAAGAGAGGTTGAACAAACTGGTAATAGGGGTTGCAACAATGGCGGAGGATCATTTTAGAAAGAGAGGGTCCAGATTGTCTAGCCCAGCTGATTTGTAGTTGTCCAGGTTTTGCAGCTCTTTCAGAACATCTGTTATCTGGATTTGGGTGAAGCTGGGGAGGCTTGGGCAAGTAGCTGCGGAGGGTGCGGAGCTGTTGGTCGGGGTTGGGGTAGCCAGGAGGAAAGCATGCCTAGAAAGCATGCCTTTCTCTCTGCCGTAGAGAAATGCTTATTGAATTTCTCGATTATTGTGGATTTATCGGTGGTGACAGTGTTTCCTAGCCTCAGTGCAGTGGGCAGCTAGGAGGAGGTGCTCTTGTTCTCCATGGACTTTACAGTGACCAAAAATGTTTTGCAGTTAGAGCTACAGGATGCAAATTTCTGTTTGAAAAAGCTAGCCTTTGCTTTCCTAACTGACTGCGTGTATTGGTTCCTGACTTCCCTGAAAAGTTGCATATCGCGGGGACTATTCGATGCAAGTGCAGTCCGCCACAGGATGTGTTTGTGCTGGTCGAGGGCAGTCAGTTTCTGGAGTGAACCAAGGGCTATATCTGTTCTTAGTTCTACATTTTTGAAAGGGGCATGCTTATTTAAGATGGTGAGGAAATTACTTTTAAAGAACAGGCATCCTCTCTCCTCTATTATCATCAACCATCATTCCTGTGTTCCAAAGGCACGTTGTGTTAGCTAATCCAAGTTTATCATTTTAAAAAGCTAATTGATCATTAGAAAACCCTTGCACAACTGAGCAAGAGGACAAGTACATTAGAGTGTCTAGTTTGAGAAACAGACGCCTCACAAGTCTTCAACTGGCAGCTTAATTAAATAGTACCCTCAAAACACCAGTCTCAAGTCGTCAACAGTGAAGAGGTGACATCGGGGGGCTGAGCACGCACCCTTGTGGGTCTCCGTGTTGAGGATCAGCGAAGAGGAGGTGTTGTTTCCTACCTTCACCACCTGGGGGCGACCCGTCAGGAAGTCCAGGACCCAGTTTCACAGGGCGGGGTTCAGACCCAGGGCCTCAACCTTAATTGTAACGGCTGTCTTCGGGTGAAAGAGAGGAGGACCAAACTGCAGCGTGATGATAATCCATATTTTAATAGGCTACTTAACCTGTTTGGGCTGCAGGGGCAGTATTGAGTAGCCGGATAAAAGGTGCCCATTTCAAACGGCCTCGTACTCAATTCTTGCTCGTACAATATGCATATTATTATTACTATTGGATAGAAAACACTCTCTAGTTTCTAAAACCATTTGAATTATATCTGTGAGTAAAACAGAACTCCTTTTGCAGCAAACTTCCTGACAGGAAGTGGAAAATCTGAAATCGATGCTCTCTTCTAGGGGCTGCCTATTAAAGTCCTTGAGATTTATTCATTTAGATGCACTTCATACGTCTTCCACTAGATGTCGACAGGGAGTGAGAGAAGAAATGAACTGTGTAACTTGATCTGGGCTCGTATAATTGCTCTTTGTATGACGTGTCACCAGTTTCCTGTTTTCTGGAGAGCGCGTCATGGGACCTGGATTTGCCTTCTGATAAGCTGTCGTTACGGACGACTAATATCTCCGGCTTTGATTTTATTTGATACATGTGACAATATCATCGTAAAGTATGTTTTTTCAATATAGTTTAATCAGATTATTGAAATTTTTTCGGGAGTTTTGCCGTGTTCCGTTCTCTTCCGTTTGTTTTTCTGGCTATTGTGGTAAGCTAATATAACGCTATATTGTGTTTTCGCTGTAAAACACTTAATAAATCGGAAATATTGGCTGGAATCACAAGATGCCTGTCTTTCATTTGCTGTACACTATGTATTTTTCAGAAATGTTTTATGATGAGTAATTAGGTATTTGACGTTGGTGTCTGTAATTATTATGGCTGCTTTCGGTGCAATTTCTGATTGTAGCTGCAATGTAAACTATGATTTATACCTGAAATATGCAAATTTTTCGAACAAAACATAGATTTATTGAATAACATGTTATAAGACTGTCATCTGATGAAGTTGTTTGTTGGTTAGTTTGGTTGGTTCTTGGTTAGTTAGGTTGGCTTTGTGCATGCTACCTGTGCTGTGAAAAATGTCTGTCCTTTTTTGTATTTGGTGGTGAGCTAACATAAATATACGTGCTGTTTTCGCTGTAAAACATTTAAAAAATCGGACATGTTGGCTGAATTCACAAGATGTGTACCTTTCATTTGCTGTATTGGACTTGTTAATGTGTGAAAGTTAAACAACGAACAAAAACAACAAACTGACAGAAAGAACCGAAGACGCTACAGTCCCGAACTAGTGAACACAAACCAGATGAACACACGAACAGGTACAATCACCCACAAACACACTACAAAAACAGGCTACCTAAATATGGTTCCCAATCAGAGACAATGACTAACACCTGCCTCTGATTGAGAACCATATCAGGCCAAACAAGAAACCCCACATAGAAACAGACAACATAGATTATACCCACCCAGCTCACGTCCTGACCAACTAAATAAAGACTAAACAAAGGAACTAAGGTCAGAAACGTGACACTTAATGACGGATTGGGAGTCCCATAGGGCGGCGCTCAATAGGCCCAGCGTCGTCCTGGTTAGGGTTTGGCCTGGGTAGGCCATCATTGTAAATAAGAATTTGCTCTTAACTGACTGGCCTAGTTAAATAAAGGTTCAATTAAATATAAAAATAAATATCATAAGATTATCATTTATTTAATGTGATTCAATTTAAGATTTAAAAAACCTGTCCCTCATTTTGTTACGTGAACTGAACTTTCATTTTTTTTTTTTTTTTTACATTTCATTCATTTGAAACTATTCAATTTTTTTTATTCAAAAGAAACATTGAACATCTGATAGTCAAACCATAGTATGAAAGCACATGAGATTCTTCTTCTTTTTGGGCCATTTTCTGGTGTTTTGTGGTGGAAAACTGAGTGGGTCAAATATAACACGTCAACCCTGTTACCCATAGATAGACAGTCTAGAAATGTCTTAACATTTAAATATTTTTTGCATTCAATCAATTGCCACTTCCCGTTGTGAACAAGAAGCTTCCATTCCTCTGGTCACAAGCACAAGGGGATTTATGGCTGATTTTAGATGAAATCGTCTTTCCTGTTATGGTCAACCCTGCTACTTTATTTGGCACGTAATAGGCACTTACTATAGTCTTTTTTGAAGGGGATGGGAAAACACGTTTTTTATTAAGTTGAGCAAGTGCTCCTCGTGATAGAATGTTAAAATTGCATGAAATAAACACTACCCAAAAGGGACTAATTTTATGGAACGAAACAGGTAGCACACTGTAGCACTGTGAGTTCTTATTAAAATAGAGAATGAGAGGAGAGGCGGGTGAATCACACGTTCTGATAAAGGGCATCAGAGTCGGAGAGCTAAGGGGCAGAGTGTGTGGTTTGTCACTCTCAGTCTCTCGTCTCGGGGAAAAGAAATGGCTGATGTGAGTCATGCATTTGTCATTAACCGTTTCATCTCTGATAGATCGATCTTCTGACATTCACATATGCTCTTTCTGTTTTCTCTCTCTAGGAAGCATCATCATTAACATTTTCACTTCTCTCTCTCTCCTCTCTCCCTTCCCTCTCTTCCCTTCCCCTCCTCCTCCCCCTCCTCTTCCTCTCTGCTTTTCCTCCTGATTAAAATGCAGAAACAAACACCTACAAACATTCCTCAAATCAAAATCAAATCAAATTTTATTTGTGACATGCACCGAATACAACAGTGAAATTATTACTTACAAGCCCTTAATCAACAATGCAAAATACTTTAAAAAAAGTAAGAGACAAGAATAACAAATGATTAAAGAGCAGCAGTAAATAACAATAGCGGGGCTATATACAGGGGGTACCGGTACAGAGTCAATGTGCGGGGGCAACGGTGTCAATGTAATTGAGGTAATATGTACATGTAGGTAGAGTTATTGAAGGGATTATGCATAGATAATAACAGAAAGTCGAAAGCAGCGTTTCGGGGGGAAGGGGGGGGGGGTCAATGCCAATAGTCTGGGTAGCAATTTGATTAGCTGTTCAGGAGTCTTATGGCTTGGGGGTAGAAGATATTTAGGAGCCTCTTGGACCTAGACTTGGTGCTCTGGTACCGCTTGCCATGCGGTAACAGAGAGAACAGTCTATGACTAGGGTGGCTGGAGTCTTTGACAATTTTTAGGGCCTTCCTCTGACACCGCCTGGTATAGACGTCCTGGATGGCAGGAAGCTTGGCCCCGGTGATGTACTAGGCCGTACGCACTACCCTCTGCAGTGCCTTGCGGTCAGAGGCCGAGCAGTTGCCATACCAGGCAGTGATGCAACCCGTAAGGATGCTGTCAATGGTGCAGCTGTAAAACCTTCTGAGGATCTGAGTGTAACAGTATAACTTTACGTCCGTCCCCTCGCCCATACCCGGGCGCGAACCAGGGACTCTCTGCACACATCAACAACGGTCGCCCACGAAGCATCGTTACCCATCGCTCCACAAAGGCCGCGGACAGAGCAAGGGGAACCACTACTTCAAGGTCTCAAAGCGAGTCACGTCACCGATTGAAACGCTATTAGCACGCACCACCGCTAACTAGCTAGCCATTTCACATCAGTTACACTCACCCCCCTTTCGACCTCCTCCTTTTCCGCAGCAACCAGTGATCCAGGTCAACAGCGTCAATGTAACAGTATAACTTTACGGCGTCCCCTCGCCCGACCCGGGCGCGAACCAGAGACCCTCTGCACACATCAACAACGGTCGCCCACGAAGCATCGTTACCCATCGCTCCACAAAGGCCGCGGCTCTTGCAGAGCAAGGGGAACCACTACTTCAAGATCTCAAAGCGAGTGACGTCACCGATTGAAACGCTATTAGCACGCACCACCGCTAACTAGCTAGCCATTTCACATCGGTTACATGAGGACCCATGCCAAATTTTTTTTTTCGGTCCCCCTTTTCCTGTAGTCCACAATCATCTCCTTTGTCTTGATCACATGGAGGGAGAGGTTGTTGTCCTTGCACCACACGGTCAGGTCTCTGACCTCCTCCCTATAGGCTGTCTCAATGTTGTCGGTGATCAGGCCTACCACCGTTGTGGAAGGCCTGATTACAGACTCAGACAGGGAGAGGTTTAAAACGTCAGTGAAGACACTTGCCAGTTGGTCAGCGCGTGCTCGGAGCACACGTCCTGGTAATCCATCTGGCCCTGTGGCCTTGTGAATGTTGACCTGTTTAAAGGTCTTACTCACATCGGCTGCGGAGAGCGGGATCACACAGTCGTCCGGGAACAGCTGATGCTCTCATGCATGTTTCAGTGTTACTTGCCTCGAAGCGAGCAGCGAAGTTATTTAGCTCGTCTGGTAGGCTTGTGTTACTGGGCAGCTGTCGGCTGTGCTTCCCTTTGTAGTCTATAATAGTTTGCAAGCCCTGCCATATCAGACAGGTGTCGGAGCCGGTGTAGTATGATTCAATCTTAGTCCTGTATTGACGCTTTGCCTGTTTGATGGTTCGTCGCAGGGCATAGCGGAATTTCTTACAAGCTTCCGAGTTAGAGTCCCGCTCCTTGAAAGTGGCAGTTCTACCCTTTAGCTCAGTGCGAATGTTGCCTGTAATCCATGGCTTCTGGTTGGTGTATGTACATACAGTCACTGTGGGGATGACATCCTCGATGCACTTATTGATAAAGCCAGTGACTGACGTGGTGGTGTACTCCTCAATGTCATCGGAAGAATCCCGAAACATATTCCAGTCTGTGCTAGCAAAACAGTCCTGTAGTTTAGTATCTGCTTCATCTGACTACTTTTTTATAGACCGGGTCACTGGTGCTTCCTGCGTAAATTTTAGCTTGTAAGCAGGAATTAGGAGGATAGAATTATATCAGATTTGCCAAATGGAGGGCGAGGGAGAGCTTTGTATGCATCTCTGTGCGTCTCTGTGTGTGGGGCCCCTGTGTTGAGAATCAGCAAAATGGAGGTGTTGTTTCCTACCTTCACCACCTGGGGGTGGCCCGTCAGGAAGTCCAGGAGCCAGTTGCACAGGGCGGGGTTCAGACCCAGGGCCCCGAGCTTAATGATGAGCTTGGAGGGTACTATGGTGTTGAATGCTGAGCTATAGTCAATGAACAGCCTTCTTACGTAGGTATTCCTCATGTCCAGATGGGATAGGGCAGTGTGCAGTACGATGGCGATTGTATCGTCCGTGGATCTATTGGGGCGGTAAGCAAATTGGAGTGGGTCTAGGGTGTCAGGTAAGGTAGAGGAGACATGATCCTTAACTAGCCTCTCAAAGCACTTCATGATGACAGAACTGAGTGCTACGGGGCGGTCGTCATTTGGTTCAGTTACCTTTGCTTTCTTGGGTACAGGAACAATGGTGGACATCTTGAAGCAGGTGGGGAGAGCAGACTGGGATCGGGAGAGATTGAATTTGTCCGTAAACACTCAGCTAGCTAGTCTGCGTATGGTCTGAGGACGCAGCTGGGGATGCCGTCTGGGCCGGCAGCCTGGCGAGGGTTAACACGCATAAATGTCTCACTCACATCGGCCATGGAGAACGAGATCCCGCAGTCCTTGGTATCAGGCTGCATCGGTGGCACTGTGTTATCCTCAAAGCGAGCCAAGAAAGTGTTTAGCTTGTCCGGGAGCAAGACGTCCGGGAGCAAGACGTCCGGGAGCAAGATGGCTGTTTTTCCCTTTGTGAACCGTGATTGTCTGTAGACCCTGCCACATACGTCTCGTGTCTGAGCCGTTGAATTGCAACTCCACTTTGTCTCTGTACTGACGTTTTACCTGTTTGATTGCCTTACGGAGGAAATAAATACACTGTTTGTATTCGACCATATTCCCAGTCATCTTGCCATGGTTAAATGCTGTGGTTCGCGCTTTCAGTTTATACATCTATCCACGGTTTCTGGTTTGGGTAGGTTTTAATAGTCACAGTGGGAACAACATCCCCTATAAACTTCCTGATGAACTCAGTCACTGTGTCCGTGTATACCTGAATGTTATTCTCAGAGGCTACCCGGAACATATCCCAGTCCGCGTGATCAAAACAATCTTGAAGCATGGATTCCGATTGGTCAGACCAGCGTTGAATAGACCTTAGCATGGGTACTTCGTGTTTAATTTTCTGCCTACAGGAAGGGAGGAGCAAAATGGAGTCGTGATCTGATTTTCCGAAGGGAGGGTGGGGAGGGCCTTGCAGGCTTTTTGGAAGGGGGAGTAACAGTGGTCGAGTGTTTTTCTAGAGTGAGTACTACAGTCAATGTGTTGATAGAACTTCAGTATTGTTTTCCTCAAATTTGCTTTATTCAAATCCCCAGCTACAATAAATGCGGCCTCAGGATATGTAGCTTCCAGTTTGCATGAAGTCCAGTGTAGTTCCTTGAGGGCCGTCATGGTATCGGCTAGAGGGGGAATATACATGGCTGTGACTATAACTGAAGAGAATTATCAAGGGAGGTAATATGGTCGGCATTTGATTGTGAGGTATTCTAGGTAGGGTGAACAAAATAACTTGAGTTTCTGAATGTTATCACAATCACACCAACAGTAGTTAATCATAAAACATACACCACCGCCTTTCTTCCCGGAGAGTTCTTTATTCCTGTCTGCGTGATGTTCTGAGAACCCAGCTGGCTGTATGGACGGGACAGTATATCCAGAGAATGCCATGATTCTGTGAAACAGAATATGTTACAGTTCCTGATGTCTCTGTGGAATGAGATCCTCGCCCTGAGCTCGTCTACTTTATTGTCTAGAAACTGAACATTAGCGAGTAATATACTCAGAAATAGTGGATGGTGTGCATGCCTCCTGAGTCGGATTAGAAGTCCCCCCGAATACCTCTTCTCCGCTGGCGGCGTCTTGGAGCAGCCTCCGGGATAAGTTCAATTGGGGTACGTACAAATTATCCAATTCGGGAAAGTCGTATTTCTGATCGTAATGCTGGTGAGTTACCGCCGCTCTGATATTCAAAAGTTATTTCTGGCTGTATGTAATAACACAAAAAACATTCTGGACTAATAATGTAAGAAATAACACACAAAAAAAACGAAATACTGCTAAGTAGCTTAGGAGCTAGAAGCAGAGCCGCCATGTCTGTCTGTCGACGCCATTCCAGCAGTAGTGACCAGGACCCTGTTAAAATAATGTAAACATGAGTGGATTCAGTTGCTCTTTACTTTAACTTTCTATCATTAAGGCTACATACCACTGTCATATACTGTATACGGAGGATTCAAGTGAAAACTTACTTGGATCCGAAAAAGCTGTGCACTTAAAACAGCTCTGAAACAGCTCTGATAAACCAAAGTAGCCAGCCATATGCTTGTTATCTAATTGCCCGGTAGATAATCTAGATTGATGTCTTCTGCATACTGTTTAACATCAACTCTACTGATACAGCTGGCTGACTGGAGGCTGAAGCTAAGGTGAAAAAAAGAAAGAAAGAAAAATGCTCAAGTGAGTCGTCTTTCAGTCTTATACTCTGTCATTAGCCCCAAAACATTTTTCATTGTTCTTAGAAGGTCTCATTCACTGACCCCATGCCTCCCTCTGCATGAATGCTGTCTGTTTCATTCAATTTAAACAATGGAGCATCTCCTATATTATTAAACCAGGCAACTAAAGCCTCTCGGACATGAGAGGTAGGCTTGTTCGGTATCCAGATTGTCTTGCCGACCTTGTGCCATTCTATAATAACAACACTGCCGCTATGAATGAAATTAATGGTAAATAATTTATTGCCATTTTCGAGTTACTTTTATTGTAAATAAGAATATGTTTCTAAACACTTCTACATTCATGTGGATGCTACCGTAATTACAGATAGTCCTGAATGAATCATGAATAATGATGAGTGAGAAACTTACAGATGCACAAATATCATACCCCCAAGACATGCTAACCTCTCACTGTCACGCCCTGACCTTAGAGAGCTGTTTTATTTCTCTATTTGGTTAGGTCAGGGTGTGATTTGGGTGGGCATTCTATGTTTTCTATTTCTTTGTTTTTGGCCGAGTGTGGTTCCCAATCAGAGGCAGCTGTCTATCGTTGTCTCTGATTGGGAATCATATTTAGGCAGCCTTTTTCCCACCTAATGTTGTGGTTAATTATAAATTTTTCTCTGTGTGTTTGTGTGCGCCACGGTTGCTTCTTTTTACCTGTTCTTTTTGTGAACGTTTCACTACGATTAAAAGAAATGTGGAATTACATGCACACTGCGCCTTGGCTCATCTATGACAGGGAGTTTGAAGACAGTGAACGTGACACTCACCATTACAATAACAGGGGAGGTTAGCATTTTTCGGGGGTTATGATATTTACGCCTATTTGCCCAATAATTTTTGTCCCCGAAAATGGGGGGCTATGTCTGCACTTTAACCTCAAAGTCATTGTATCATTTCAAATCCAAAGTGCCGAAGTACAGAGCTAAAACAACAAGAAATGTATATCTGTCCCAATACTCTTGGAGCTCACTATATATGGGTATTTCTATAAACTAGGGTACCAGACACTAGACAATTTGTTACAGCTGTTGATAAGTCATAATCAGCCAATTTTTACATTAACATAAGGGGGATCATACCTAGGTGCTATCTAGAACCTAAAAGGGTTCTTCAGCTGTCCCCATAGGAGAACCCTTTCAAGAACAATTTATGGTTCCCGGTAGAACCCTTTTGAGTTCCATGTAGAACCCTTTACACAGAGGGTTCTACATGGAACCCAAAATAGTTCTACCTGGAACCAGAAAGGGACAGCCGAAGAACCCTTTTGTAATCCTTGTATATTCCATCAATATATGCATTGCAAAATCGAATGCTTCTAACTAAAAGAGTCACCTTACCTTGATACTTAAAACCTAAATCGTTACTGTCGTTAAAACCTCTTAAGGATACGCCCTTTTTTTTTTTTTTTTTTTAATTTTGCCTAAAATGGCATACCCACATCTAACTGCCTGTAGCTCAGGACCTGAAGCAAGGATATGCATACTCTTGATACCATTTAAAAGGTAACACTTTGAAGCTTGTGGAAATGTGAAATTAATGTAGGAGAATAGAACACATTAGATATGGTAAAAGATAATACAGAGAAAAAAACATGCATTTTTTTTGTACCATCATCTTTGAAATGCAAGAGAAAGGCCATAATGTATTATTCCAGCCGAGGCACAATTTAGATTTTGGCCACTAGATGGCAGCAGTATATCTGCAAAGTTTAAGAATAATCCAATATGTTGTACCAAGACTGCCCAAATGTGCCTAATTGGTTTATTAGTACATTTTCAAGTTCATAACTTCATAACTCCATAACTCCTCAAACAATAGCATTGTATTATTTCACTGTAATACCTATTGTAAATGTGACAGTGCAGTTAGATTAATAAGAATTTAAGCTTTCTGCCAATATCAGATATGTCTATGTCCTGGGAAATGTTCTTGTTACTTACAACCTCATGCTAATCACATTAGCCTACGTTATCGCAACCGTCCCACGGGGGACCCACCGATCCTGTAGAGGTTTTAAAATGGTTCTTCAATAATTACGCATAATACTTGTTGGATGCCATTTGGTGTCCAGCTGATTAGTTAAGGCATGATATTTTCACACATCCTCATCTGATCCAGGAAGGAATTGTCTGAATGACAGTCAAGTGATGAACAGCTGTTGTGGTAGTGCATGCGATGAGCCAGAAATCTTGCTTGTTTGTAGGTGACCAAATACTTATTTTCCACCATAATTTGCAAATAAATTCATTAAAAATCCTACAATGTGATTTTCTGGATTTCTTTTCTCATTTTGTCTGTCATAGTTGAAGTGTACCTATGATGAAAATTACAGGCCTCTCTCATCTTTTTAAGTGGGAGAACTTGCACAATTGGTGACTGACTAAATACTTTTTTGCCCCACTGTATGTGAAATCGTGTGAAATCGTGTAGTATACACTATTGCGCAACACGCAGAGCTATTCCTATTAATTATTCTGGATATAATGACAACAATTACATAGCCTAGTGGGCTTATTGACAATATAATCTGGTAATGAAATAACATGACAAATACACTTTGTTACCATGTTAGACCTGCAATTTTAATCAATACAAGGGGCTTGAAGTAGCCTACTTGAACTTGAATTTGAAGCTCAGAAATTCAATACTGAAGTATGCTTACCTAGAAAATCTGACATTTCCTAAATATGTTGCTTGAAAAGTTATTGTAATTATTGTAGCCAATTTATAAGATCTTCTGCACCCTTATAATTATCCGTAAATTCATTTTTGATCAGTTTTTGTGAGAGATGTGGCCACTTTCAGGTTGCTTCAATTGAATGGTGTTGTGCTATTCTGTTGCAGTAAAACCACGTGAGGTTATTATGAGGACAACAACATCTAATGTTGCCTTCAACTTGGCTTTCCATACAAATTATTAAAAAAGGAACCTGGTTTTCGGTCACTTTCTCATGATAAAAACAAAGATGATGAGATTAATGCTACCGCTATGCATAGCTTTCTTATGTGTGCCTGCGTCAGCTACACAGGCTACAGCAAAAATGATGAGATTAATGCTACCGCTATGCATGGCTTTCTTATGTGTGCCTGCGTCGGCTACACAGGCTACAGCAAAGATGATGAGATTAATGCTACCGCTATGCATGGCTTTCTTACGTGTGCCTGCATCGGCTACACAGGCTACAGAACATCTCTATTTAGTCAGGCAATGTCCACGTTATTCTCACATATTTTATAATAATTTGAATATCAGTGCATTGGCAAGGCCTACATTTTTTTTCCCTAAAGTGGCCTACTTTTTTAACACTTTCTGCATACTTATTTTTTTTGGGGGGAAGCGGTTCTATATTAGGCCCTATATGTACAATTATATAAATGATACAAGTGTATAACATTGAGTTGCCATTGTCTGGGTGAACCCTGCTTAAAGGATGCATAGTCCTAGGCCTATGATGTTGCATATATTCACTTTTCTTCCCTCTAAGTACACATGTGGAACTGCATAAAAATCATTTTTATTTTGGTTTCAAACCATTTTGAAATATTGATCCCAATGTCACACATTGGCCCCATTATTTATAGAAAGACCCATATGGTATACCGCCCAAGCCTAATAAGAGGTCCTTCAATAAAGAACAAGGTCATTCTGCCATCCTTATGATGGGTGAGGTGCATTCCTAATAGGAAATAAAACAGACAGACAGACACCTGCTCTCACAGCCCACTTGCTTCATTCGAGAGCACATCCTTCTCTCTTCACAAACAAAATAATCTCACTTTGTGTGAAATATGTTCTGCAGGGCACCAAAGTGCCGGTGGTTCCCTTGGTAACCAACGCTTCCCTGCTGAAGCTCAACCTCAGAGATAATTGGATGGAAGGGATGGGCGGGGCCACCATGTTAAAGGAGAACTGTTACATCACAGGGGGTGCTCTTCCAACCTCCGCTCCGGGGCCTCAGGGAGGCGGGGGTGCCACCCACACACACCTGTGTGCCACCCTCACCCCCTGCCACCCTGGTTGTGCCTCGACACCTACAGTAGGGCCCTATTTAAAATTGTCAGTGTCTAGCTAGCGCCACACACAGTTCATGATCCAGGGGAGAGGAGTGAGAGGAGAGCAAGCGTTGTTATTTTTACATAAAGGACCCTGGTTGGCCCTTAAGGGTCTACCTGCTGACGTTCATTCCCTCAGCAGTCGATATGTCAGATTGTTTCACCGCTGAGTGTATCATTATATTCACCGTCACAATTCCGATTGTCCTTACTGCACAACTAATAACTGTCACTCCCAATGCCTTAATGACACTGCTATTAGAATAATAGGTTAACCGCTGACAAGAAGAGTATAGAAAATGATCCACTGTGGGATATACACGTAGATATCTGCTAAATTCAGATCATGTTAGGTTTTTACCATTGCATTAAGGAGCTCCATTTTCCCTAGAAACATCAAGACTGGAACAGACAAAACAGAATGCTTTAACTCCACTGTAACTCACCCTGCTTGACCTCAGTGTGTTCCTCTGCCAGAGGTTGACCTGGGGGAGAACAGACTGGGGAAGCATGGTACCCGGTCCCTTTCCATTATGCTTCTGGAGGACACCATCCTGGTCTCACCTCTCCAGGAACCAGCTCCCTGACAGGGATGCACAGCACCTGGCCCAAGCCCTGACCTCCAACACCAAGCTGGAGACACTAGCTCTCAGTCACAACACCATGGGAGATGCAGCCGGTAGGGTGTGTGTGTGTGTGTGTGTGTGTGTGTGTGTGTGTGTGTGTGTGTGTGTGTGTGTGTGTGTGTGTGTGTGTGTGTGTGTGTGTGTGTGTGTGTGTGTGTGTGGGTGCGTGCGTGCGTGCGTGCGTGCGTGTGTGCGTGCGTGCGTGGTGCGTGTGTGTGTGTGTGTGTGCGTGTGTGTGTGAGACCTTAGCCACAACACCATGGGAGATGCGGCAGGTAGGAACGTGTGTCTTGGGTGGGGTGTGGTGAGGTGCTGAATGGAGAGGAACTGTGCATTTACAATTAGAACAGCAGTGGTCCAAGAACAGCCTTGAAGAACACCTCAAATGTGCTAAAGAACATACCCAGCCAACACCTTCGTCTTAAGGTGTCTCGAGTCGAGGAGACATCAAGTTGGGACGTCTTGAGACACTTTGAAAGAGTATAACAAAATTCCAAAATAGGCCGTAAAAACATGACATTTTCCTATTCTTCTGGGCGAGGACTTTTTCCATTAAAGAATATTCTGTCCTGGCCTCCCGAGTGGCACAGTGGTCTAAGGCACTACATCGCAGTTGCTAGCTGTACCATCAGAGATCCTGGTTTGAGTCCAGGCTCTGTTGTAGCTGGCCGCGACCGGGAGACCCATGAGGCGGCGCACAATTGGCCCAGCGTCGTCCGGGTTAGGGGAAGGTTTGGCCGGCAGGGATGACCTTGTCCCATCGCACACTAGCAACTCCTGTGGTGGGCCAGGTGCAGTGCACGCTGACACGACCGCCATGTGTACTGTGTTTCCTCTCACACATTGGTGCGGCTGGCTTCCAGGTTAAGTGGGCATTGTGTTAAGAAGCAGTGTGGCTTGGTTGGGTTGTGTTTCAGAGGACGCACAACTCTCCACCTTTGCCTCTCCCAAGTCTGTACGGGAGTTGCAGCGATGAGACAAGACTGTAACTACCAATTGGGGAGAAAAAGAGGTAAAAAAACAAGATTATGTCACACAGCTATAAAGAAATGACTGTTATAAAGAAGACTGGATAAAGTCTCCACTCCACCATCACCTCTGGTATACAGTGCCTTGCAAAAGTATTCAACCCCCTTGGTGTTTTTCCTATTTTGTTGCATTACAACCTGTAATTTAAATTGATTTTTATTTGGAGTTCATGTAATGGACATACACCATAGTCCAAATTGGTGAAGTGAAATGGAAAAAATTACTTGTTTCGGGAATTTTTTTATTTTTTTTTAAAATGGAAAAATGGTGCGTGCATATTTATTCACCCTCTTTGCTATGATGCTCCTAAATAAGATCTGGTGCAACCAATTACCTTCAGAAGTCACATAATTAGTTAAATAAAGTAGTGTGTGCAATCTAAGTGTCACATGATCTCAGTATATATACACCTGTTCTGAAAGGCCCCAGAGTCTGCAACACCACCAAGCAAGCGGCACCATGAAGACCAAGGAGCTCTCCAAACAGGTCAGGGACAAAGTTTTGGAGAAGTACAGATCAGGGTTTCGTTATATAAAAAAAAATCTGAAACTATGAACACTCCACAAAGCACCATTAAAACCATTATTAAAAAATTGAAAGAATATGGCACCACAACAAACTTGCCAAGAGAGGGCCGAACACCAAAATTCACGGACCAGGCAAGGAGGGCATTAAATCAGAGAGGCAACAAAGAGACCAAAGATAACCCTGAAGGAGCTGCAAAGCTCCACAGCGGAGATTGGAGTATCTGTCCATAGGACCACTTTAAGCCATACACTCCACAGAGCTGGGCTTTACAGAAGAGTGGCCAGAAAAAAGCCATTGCTTAAAGAAAAAAATAAGCAAACACATTTGGTGTTCGCCAAAAGGCATGTGGGAGACTCCCCAAACATTTGGAAGAAGGTACTCTGGTCAGATGAGACTACAATTGAGCTTTTTGGCCATCAAGGAAAACGCTATGTCTGGCGTAAACCCAACACCTCTCATCACCCCGAGAACACCATCCCCACAGTGAAGCATGGTGGTGGCAGCGTCATGCTGTGGGGATGTTTTTCATCGGCAGGGACGGGGAAACTGGTCAGAATTGAAAGAATGATGGATGGCGCTAAATACAGGGAAATTCTTGAGGGAAACCTGTCTCAGTCTTCCAGATGTTTGAGACTGAGATGGAGGTTCACCTTCCAGCAGGACAATGACCCTAAGCATACTGCTAAAGCAACAAAGAAGTGGAAACATTTAAATGTCATGGAATGGCCTAGTCAAAGCCCAGACCTCAATCCAATTGAGAATCTGTGGTATGACTTAAATATTGCTGTACACCAGCAGAACCCATCCAACTTGAAGGAGCTGGAGCAGTTTTGCCTTGAAGAATGGGCAAAAATCCCAGTGGCTAGATGTGCCAAGCTGATAGAGACATACCCCAAGAGACTTGCAGCTGTAATTGCTGCAAAAGGGGTCTCTACAAAGTATTGACTTGGGGGGTGAATAGATATGCACGGTCAAGTTTTCAATTTTTTTGTCTTATTTCTTGTTTGTTTCACAATTAAAAATATTTTGCATCTTCAAAGTGGTAGGCATGGGTTAGGGTTAGGGTTAGGGTTAAATAACACAAACCCCCCAAAAATCTATTTTAATTCCAGGTTCTAAGGCAACAAAATAGGAAAAATGCCAAGGAGGGTGAATACTTTCGCAAGCCACTATAGTTCCCAGCACTTTGGCTGTTAAATGAACAGATGTATGTCCTAACTGCTCAACAAAAGTGAATCCCTTCAATTTCAAGGTCTCAATTCCCTAATCAATCCCTCAATGCGAGCGTGTTTCTCAGCCTTAATAACATCCGTTGCAGACAACTGAAAAGACTGCAGTCGGTGACGATCATTGAGTTTATAAAACGCATGCACTCACACACACACACACACACACACACACACACACACACACACACACACACACACACACACACACACACACACACACACACACACACACACACACACACACACACACACACACACACACACACACACACACTAGTGGTGACATTTTGATGCAGAGCAGGCAGCCACAGACCACAGCTTCTGTAGTAGATTGTGGCATTCAAAGGTCAAGAAATCTCCTTCATTAAAAGTCTACTCAATTAGGACGTGGATGAAATTTGTGACATAAACCTTCTGGTGCTGACGAGAGTGAATGACAAACCAGACTGTGCAGCTTCCGACAAGATCTGCATAATTGAAACAGAGACAATTGCTTCGTTTAAGTAGGGGGAGAGGAACCATCTCCATGGTAATGTTATTTTTGAGCTTGTTGGTTGTACCTGCACCAAAACTCCAGTATTTTTCTTTCATAGCTTGTTCTCCAACTTCGTTCTAAATAGGGAGCAAAACAGGTGCATTATTATGGCTCTTTCTCGTCCCTCTGCAGCAGACAGATGGTGAGCAATTTGTTTGTGGAACATCGTATCACAATAAAACCACAGAACCAAATCGTGAGAATTGCAATACATATCGTATCGGTACCTAAGTATCTTATCGTGAGGTCCCTAGCAATTCCCCGCCCTAATGATTAACTGTGTCAATCAAGATATACTGACATTTTATTGGTTTACATTCACCTTTCTTCAATGCCACATTAGGTAAATCGAGAGCCATCACTATCTATAACGGTTAATACCATGTTTTGGAAGGAGTTCTGATCATTGTGATGAAAATGTCTTCACTGACGGTATTGCTCTCTCTTGCGTTTCATCTCAATTAGTCTACAGTGGCTCCCTCTCCTCGTCTGCAAATTGGAATTGGACTGGTGAAACCCAATTCCTATTGGGGTGCGGGGTAAATGTCAGATCATTTGACTAAATATTGTAGGCTACTGATATAATGCTGCCTTGGGGTAACACACCTAGTCCCTGGTTGACTGGACACCACCGCAACCTGACGCAAGGCAGGGGAGACCACGAGCTCTGAGGCCCCATGTGTCTGTCATCGATATCTACCCGCCAAAACGTCATTCATAAACCTTTTTAATTTCCATATGTACTAGGAAGCTAAGTGTTTGTTTCCTGGGCTTCAAGAATGTGACTGATCAAAGTGCCTCAGGCCTTGAAAAAATAATGATTGAACTGATTTAAAGTAAGGGAATATCGGTAAACAAATGTCATGGTCAAGACTATGGTGGCGCCAGTGCAATGAATGAAGCTTACTCAGGTGTTCAAGAGCTCATATCAGACCGAGAGCTTAATGATTCTTAGGTAGATCTTTATGGGGTTTTATCAGGTTTCAGGTAAGACCCAAGTGCAGACTGTGTTGAAGTTACAATGTCCATTGCAACAACAGGGGCAGGCAAACGACAGGTCAAGGCAGGTAGGGGTCGATAATCCAGAGTAGCGGCAAAGGTACAGGACGGCAGGCAGGCTCAGGGTCAGGGGCAGGCAGAGTGGTCAGGCAGGTGGGCTCAAAGTCAGGACAGGCAAGAGTCAAAACCAGGAGGATGCGAAAAAGAGAGACTGGGGAAAAACAGGAACTGAGAAAATGCTGGTTGACTTGAACAAACAAGACAAACTGGCACAGGCAGACAGAAAACACAGGTATAAATACCCAGGGGATAAGTGGGGAAGATGGGCGACACCTGGAGTGATGTCAGAGACACGCACAAGGACAGGTGAAACAGATCAGGGCGTGACAGTTTTAGTTTAGAAAACAATCTTTCCGCAGAAGAGACAGTTACAGGGATGGTTAAACACAGCTTGATTGCCATAGCAACATCAGGGAAACTGGGCAGAAGGGAGTGGTGCTTCAAATACAGCAATTCTGCAACATTATTAATTGAGCCTCTCATTCTCCTTAATTGCCGGCCTCAGCACATTACAGAAAGAAAGCTCTGGGGACAGGTCGTCTGGATACTGGACAGCCAATAAATTGGCAGATGCAAACAGATTATTATCTTTAGTGGACAACATTACTTGAGGGCTCAAACAAAAAAAGCAGTTTGCGATTTCGTTCATACTGGTGAACCGGCATTTGAGATGTGTGGTAGCAAAATCAACAGTCTTATCTCTGGTATATCTTGGCGTGCATCATTCAAGACTAAGTTTAAATTGTGTGCAGCGCAATGGACATAATGCACAATGTCTCAGAAAAGACTGTCTGGGTAGCTACTATGGGCCGCTCACATACTGTAGCTACTATAGGCCAGTCACATACTGTAGCTACTATGGGCCTCTACATAGAACAAAAGAGAGAGAATACTTCAGGAGAATTGCTCGATGTATCATTTTTTATAAAAGTCTATTGTAAATAGCAGCTAAATACTGTATATAGCTATAGATAGTAAGCTACACTGCAAAATGAAACAATCTCTAGTAAGCTAGTGTTATTTTCATTTTTTATTTAACTAGGCAAGTCAGTTAAGAACACATTTTTATTTACAATGATGGCCTAGGAACAGTGGGTTAACTGCCTTGTTCAGGGGCAGAACGACAGATTTTTACCTTGTCAGCTCGGGGATTCGATCTAGCAACCTTTCGGTTTAGCAACCTTTCGGTTACTGGCCCAACGCTCTAACCACTAGGCTACCTGGCGCCAAGGTGGACTGACTGTATTATTTTGCATTAATAGACTAGTTTAAGCAAAACAACTTTCTATCCAAGCTGGGAGAGTGCGCGAGGACTTCTCATGTCATGCAGGTTGAGGTAGGCTATACAGGACAGTTGTAAATTGTTTTTAAATCAATTGGTAGCTGATTAGTATGCTATTGCATCAAAAATGTATTTTACAATCTGCATTATTTAAATGTCGAACTTTAATTACTAAAAAAGTAATTACGTTATTGTCGCCAACCAGCAGTCTAAATGACAGCATTGCGACAATGTGTATAGCTTCATAAAATGTTAGGCTTAACATGAGAAAATTATTAGGCATCCCATATAAACATTTATCCATTAGCTAAAGAAAAGCTATAGGCTACATGCCCTGGCACAACAGAAAGTATATCATCGATTCGATAGGCAGCCGCGTACACATTTCAGCACCTTGGACAGCGATCGGTAGTCCATACTTTGTGATTGGCTGTCTGGCTGACATATTCAATTTATTTGATTCTTTTTTAGGAAGGGGGGCCAGAGAAACCGTGTTACGCCAGTGCACCTAGTCCTCACCGTTTGAACGCCAGAGGCCAAAGAAAGCATAATGATAATTGTTAACCCATTTATATTGATTTCTCTGATCTTGTTTAAATGATTGATTAGGTGATCTATATCTGTCCCATAATGGTCTGGGGAAGGATGGAGCAGTAGCTTTAGGAGAGGCTCTAAGAGAAAACAACACTCAAGAGGACATCAATATAAGGGTTTTTGCCTGTTATGCTTATACACTTTTCTCAACTAACATTCAGAGTTATTAAACAGATGCTCCTAATAAAGTCAGCATTGTAAAACAGAAAGTATTGGATTTAAACTCATGACTTTACTTGTTGAAATTTTGTTGCAAATCTTTATAAGACTTATGCCATCACTTCAGAATGTAAGAACGTTCTTTGAAAGGCAACAGCTTTATTTTGCTTGCCTCACACCCTAAACACTTATTATTGTCTCTCCCCCACAGTAACAATCGGGTACCCCCTGAAGGTGCGATCCGCTAAAAAATAAAATAAAAAGTAACACAATAAAATAACAATAACGAGGCTATAAACAGGGGGTACCGGTACAGAGTCAATGTGCGGGGGTACAGGTTAGTCGAAGTAATTTGTACATGTAGGTAGGGATAAAGTGACTATGCATAGATAATAAACAGCGAGTAGCTGCAGTGTAAAAACAAATGGGGGAGAGTGTCAATGTAAATAGTCTGGGTGGCCATTTGATTAATTGTTCAGCAGTCTTATGGCTTGGGGGTAAAAGCTGTTAAGGAGCCTTTTGGACCTAGAATTGGTGCTCCGGTACTGCTTGCCGTGTGGTAGCAGAGAGAACAGTCTATTAATTGGGTGACTGGAGTCTTTTTTGGGCCTTCCTCTGACACCGCCTAGTATATACAGTACCAGTCAAAAGTTTGGACACACCTACTCATTTAAGGGTTTTTCTTTATTTTTACTACTTTCTACATTGTAGAATAATAGTTAAGACATCAAAATGATGAAATAACACATATGGAATCATGTAGTAACCAAAAAAGTGTTAAACAAATCAAAATATATTTTATATTTGAGATTCTTCAAAGTAGCCACCATTTGCCTTGATGACGGCTTTGCACACTCTTGGCATTACTTGGTTGTCAAAACAACAAATGGTTTGCATGGTACTTATTCTGCCACTCTAATGTATTACCCAACTTGCTAACACTGACAGCAAAGCTAGTAAAGCTGTTGCCTAATACTTACGTCACTGTTTGTTTACCCCTAGTTTTTTAACCTGTACGCTGGCCGGCTAGCGAGAGAAGTTAATCTCGATCTATTTCGCCGGTCTTAGATATGTCACGTAACTACTGTACACTGAACAAAAATATAAACACAACATGTAAAGTGCTGATCCCATGTTTCATGAGCTGAAATAAAAGATCCCAGAAATGTTTCATACGCATAAAAGCTTATTTCTCTCAAATGTTGTGCACAAATGTGTTTACATCCCTGTTAGTGAGCATTTCTCCTTTACCAAAATAATCTATCCACCTGACAGGTGTGGCATATAAAGAAGCTGATTAAATAGCATGATCATTACACAGGTGCACAATGCTGGGGACAAGAAAAGGCCACTGTAAAATGTGCAGTTGTGTCACACAACACAATGCCACAGATATCTCAAGTTTTGAAGGAGCGAGCAATTGGCATGCTGACTGCAGGAATGTCCACCAGAGCGGTTGTCAAATAATGAAATGTTAATTTCTCTACCATAAGCTGCCTCCAACGTTGTTTTTGAGAATTTTGCAGTATGTCCAACTGGCCACAGATGACATGTAACCACACCAGCCCAGGACCTCCGGCTTCATGATCAGCGAGATCATCTGAGACCAGCCACCCGGACAGCTGAGGGTTTGCACAACCAAAGAATTTCTGCACAAATTGTCAGAAACGTCTCAGGGAAGCTCATCTCCGTGCTTGTCGTCGTCACCAGGGTCTTGACCTGACTGCAGTTAAGCGTCGTAACCGACTTCAGTGGACAAATGCTCACCTTCGATGGCCACTGGCACACTGGAGAAGTGTGCTCTTCACAGATGAATCTGGGTTTCAACTGTACGAGGCAGATTTGCTGATGTCAACATTGTGAACGGTGGGGTTATGGTATAGGCAGGCATAAGCTACGGACAATGAACACAATTGCATTTTATCGATGGCAATTTGAATGCACAGAGGTACCGTGACAAGATCCTGGAGGCCAATGTCATGCCAGTCATCAGCCGCCATCACCTCATGTTTCAGCATGATAACGTACGGTCCCATGTTGCAAGGATCTGTACACAATTCCTGGAAGCTGAAAATGTCTCAGTTCTTCCATGGCCTGCATACTCACCAGACATGTCACCCTTTGAGCATGTTTGGGATGCTCTGGATTGACCTCTACGACAGCGTGTTCCAGTACCTGCCAATATTTACAGCCATTAAAGAGGAGTGGGACAATATCCCACAAGCCACAATCAGCAGCCTGATCAATTCTATGCGAAGGAGATGTGTCACGCTGCATGAAGGAAATGGTGGCACGCCAAGATTCTGACTGGTTTTCCGATCCATGCCCCTAACTTTATTTTAAGGTACCTGTGACCAACAGATGCACATGTGTTTTATTTTAATTTTATTTATTTCACCTTTATTTAACCAGGTAGGCCAGTTGAGAACAAGTTTTCATTTACAACTGCGACCTGGCCAAGATAAAGCAAAGCAGTGTGACAAAAACAACAACACAGAGTTACACATTAACAAACGTACAGTCAAAAACACAAAAGAAAAGAAAAATAGAACAATCTATGTACAGTGTATGCAAATGTAGAAGAGTAGGGAGCTGGGCAATAAGTAGGCCCTAGACGTAAAAATAATTACAATTTAGCATTAATACTGGAGTGATAGATGTGCAGAAGATGAATGTGCAAGGAGAGATACTGGGGTGCAAAAGAGCAAGAGTGTAAGTAATAATATGGGGAGGAGGTAGACGGGTGTGCTATTTACAGATTGGCTGTGTACAGGTACAGTGATCGGTAAGCTGCTCAGACAGCTGATGCTTAAAGTTAGAGAGGGAGACATAAGACTCCAGCTTCAAAGATTTTTGAAATTCGTTCCATTCATTGGAAGCAGAGAACTGGAAGGAAAGGCGGCCAAAGGAAGAGTTGGCTTTGGGGATGACCAGCGCAATATACCTGCTGGAGCGCATGCTGTGGGTGGGTGTTTCTATGGTGACCAGTGAGCTGAGATAAGACGGGGCTTTACCTAGCAAAGACTTATAGATGGCCTGGAGCCAGTGGGTTTGGCGACGGATATGTACTGAGGGCCAGCCAACGAGAGCATACAGGTCGCAGTGGTGGGTAGTATATGGGGCTTTGGTGATAAAACGGATGGCACTGTGATAGACTACATCCAGTTTGCTGATTAGTGTTGGGGGCTATTTTGTAAATGACATCGCCAAAGTCAAGGATCGGTAGGATAGTCAGTTTTATAAGGATATGTTTGGCAGCATGAGTAAAGGAAGCTTTGTTGCAAAATAGGAAGCTGATTCTAGATTTAGTTTTGTATTGGAGATGCTTAATGTGAGTCTGGAAGGAGGGTTTATAGTCTAACTAGACACCTAGGTATTTGTAGTTGTCCACATATTCTAGCTCAAAACCGTCCAGAGTAGTGATGCTAGTCGGGCGGGAGGGTGCGGGCAGCGAACGGTTGAAGAGCATGCACTTAGTTTAACTAGCATTCAAAAACAGTTGGAGGCCACGGAAGGAGTGTTGTATGGTGTTGAAGCTCATTTGGAGGTTTGTTAGCACAGTGTCCAAAGAAGGGCCAGATGTATAGAGGTGGAGAGAGAACCACCATTAGCAAGAGCGACATCATTGATATACACATAGAAAAGAGTCGGCCCGAGAATTGAACCCTGTGGCACCCCCATAGAAACTGCCAGAGGTCCGGACCACAGGCCCTCCGATTTGACACACTGAACTCTATCTGAGAAGTAGTTGGTGAACCAGGCGAGGCAGTCATCTGAGAAGCCAAGGCTATTGAGTCTGCCGATAAGAATGCGGTGATTGACAGAGTCGAAAGCCTTGGCCAGGTCGATGAAGACGGCTGCACAGTACTGTCTTTTATCGATGGCGGTTATGATATCTTTTAGGACCTTGAGCGTGGCTGAGGTGCACCCATGACCATCTCGGAAACCAGATTGCATAGTGGAGAAGGTACGGTGGGATTCGAAATGGTCGGTGATCTGTTTGTTAACTTGACTTTCGAAGATTTTAGAAAGGCAGGACAGGATGGATATAGGTCTATAACAGTTTAGGTCTAGAGTGTCTCCCCCTTTGAAGAGGTGGATGACCGCGGCAGCTGTCCAAGCTTTAGGGATCTCAGACGATACGAAAGAGAGGTTGAATAGCCTAGTAATTGGTTGCAACAATTTCGGCTGATCATTTTAGAAAGAGAGGGTCCAGATTGTCTAGCCCAGCTGATTTGTAGGGATCCAGATTTTGCAGTTCTTTCAGAACATCAGCTGTCTGGATTTGGGTGAAGGAAAAGCGGGAGGCGGTTTGGCAAGTTGCTGCAGGGGGTGCTGAGATGTTGGCCAGCGTAGGGGTAGCCAGGTGGAAAGCATGGCCAGCCGTGGAAAAATGCTTAATTCTTATGGCTGCATCCCGCTACCGGGATCGATATGACAACAGCCAGTGAAAGTACAGGGCAAAGTTCAAACAACAGAAATCTCATAATTAAAATTCCTCAAACATACATGTGTCTTATATCATTTTAAAGGTATTCTTGTTGTTAATCCCACCAAAGTGTCCGATTTCAAATATGCTTTTCAGCGAAAGCACCACAAACGATTATGTTAGGTCACCACCAACTCACAGAAAAATTCAGCCATTTTTCCAGCCAAAGAGAGGAGTCACAAAAAGCACAAATAGAGATAAAATTAATCACTAACCTTTGATGATCTTCATCAGATGACACTCATAGGACTTCATGTTACACAATACATATATGTCTTGTTCGATTAAGTTCATATTTATATCCAAAAACCTCCGTTTACATTGGCCACATGTTCAGATATGCCTCCAAAATATCCGGAGATATTGCAGAGAGCCACGTCAAATAACAGAAATACTCATCATAAACTTTAATGAAAGATACATGTTTTACATAGAATTAAAGATACGCTTGTTCTTAATGCAACCGCTGTGTCAGATTTCAAAAAGCTTTACGGCAAAACACAATATTAAATAATCTGAAAACAGCGTTCAGCCACAAAAGCAAGCCATACAGTTACCCGCCAAATTGTGCAGTCAACAAAACTCATAAAAAGCATTATAAATCTTTACTTACCTTTGCTGATCTTCGTCGGAATGCACTCCCAGGACTCCCACTTCCACAAGAAATGTTTTTTTTTTTCGGTAATGTCCATCATTTATGTCCAAATAGCTATTTTTGAAGCGTGTTTGGTAAACTAATCCAATGTCAGGGAAGCGCGTTCACTAAAACCTGACGAAATGTCCAAAAGTTCCGTAACAGTCCGTAGAAACATGTCAAACGATGTATCGAATCAATCTTTAGAATGTTTTTAACATAAATCTTGAATAACGTTCCAACCGGAGAATTACATTGACTTCAGATGAGCGATGGAACAGAGCTCCCTCTCATGTGAACGCGCATGGTCAAAGAATGGTCAGGTCATGGCAGACCTGACTAATTCCCCTCTCATTCGGCCCCCCTTCACAGTAGAGGCATCAGACAAGGTTCTACAGACTGTTGACATCTAGTGGAAGCCGTAGGAAGTGCAAACTCATCCATATATCGCTGTGATTTCAATGGGATCTTGGTTGAAAATCGACCAGCCTCAGAATTTCCACTTCCTGTTTGGATTTTTTCTCAGGTTTTTGCCTGCCATATGAGTTCTGTTATACTCACAGACATAATTCAAACCGTTTTAGAAACTTCAGAGTGTTTTCTATCCAATACTAATAATAATATGCATATATTAGCAACTATGACTGAGGAGCAGGCCGTTTACTCTGGACACCTCTGTGCACCTTTCATCCAAGCTACTCAATACTGCCCCTGCAGCCATAAGAAGTTAACAAGAAATGTGTGGAGTGTTTGAAAAACAAGTTTTAATGACTCCAACCTAAGTGTATGTAAACTTCCGACTTCAACTGTACTTTGAGGAATCTCCAGGTTTGCATGAATATCCAAATGCAGAAGAATATTACAGCTGTTATTTGGACAGATACAACTCACTAGTCCTAACTACAAGCTAACTAGCAAGTTTTATGAAATACACATAGCTAGTTAGATACAAACAAGAGTTAGCGACATACTAGTGATGAAGTGCTTCGAACACAGATAAATGTATCAAGCAACCGGAGCCCACGGCTTTCCATCATCATCGCGGCGTAATAGCCTGAAACCATGAGGTTCTTCCAACCTGGTTCTTGGGCAGTTGATGACACTTAATTTGCTGTTCTTTTTCTCCTACTATTGTTCAGAGATAACAGTACGCAACAGCTTTTCGGCATCTTAAAAGCAGGGTTACCTCGTTGGCTGATAATTGTGATGTACAGTGCATTCTGAAAGTAATCAGACCCCTTCCCTATTTCCACATTTTGTTACGTTACAGCCTTATTTTAAAATGTATTAAATAAAACATGTTCCTCATCAATCTACATATAATTCCCCACAATGACAAAGCGTAAACAGGATTTTAGAAATCACATTCACATAAGTATTCAGTCCGATTGCTATGAGACTCGAAATTGAGCTCAGGTGCATCCTTTTGCCATTCATCATGCTTGAGATGTTTCTACAACTTGGAGTACACCTGTGGCAAATTCAATTCAATGGACATGATTTGGAAAGGCACACACCTGTCTCTATAAGGTCCCACAGTTGACAATGCATGTCAAAGCAAAAACCAAGCCATGAGGTCGAAGGAATTGTCCGTTGAGCTCCGAGACAGGATTGTGTTGAGGAAAAGATCTGGGGAAGGGTACCAAAAAATGTCACCCGTCCAAACGGAGCAATCGGGGGAGAAGGGCTTTGGTCAGGGAGGTGACCAAGAACCTGAAGGTCCCTCTGACAGAGCTCCAGAGTTCCTCTATGGAGATGGGAGAACCTTCCAGAAGGATAACCATCTCTGCAGCACTCCACCTGCCACCATCAGTTCGGTGAAGCATGGTGGTGGCGGCATCATGCTGTGAGGATGTTTATCAGCGGCAGCGACTGGGAGACTAGTCAGGATCGAGGGGAAGATGAACGGAGCAAAGTACAGAGAGATCCTTGATGAAAACCTGTTCCAGAGCGGGGCTGGAACGAAGTTTCAAAAAGTGAAGGGGTCTTGTAACGGAAAGCAAGTCGGAAAGCAAGTGCAGGTTGTGAGTTTAATAATAAACGGAACGTCAAACAATATAACAAACACGAGTAGCATATAGACATGAAACACATAAACAATACTGACTGGGGAAAGAACCTAAGGGAGTGCCAGTTTTAGGGGAGGTAATAAGTGATGTAATGGAGTCCAGGTGTGTCTGATGATGACGTGCAGGTGCGCGTAATGATTGATGCCAGGACCGGTGGTTAGTTTACCGGTGACGTCGAACGCTGGAGGGGAGGAGCAGGAGTAGACATGACAGGTATGATTACTTTCCAAATGCACTGTAAATTCCACACAACAGTCTATCTGTTCATGCTAAAAAAAAATGGGTAGATTTTGTATTTTTTTTTTTTAGGTATGTTGTAGTTTGTTGATTCAGACGATGTGGAAATATGTTAAAAACGACCTACCAAGCATATACAAAATGTTTATAGAATGATACAACATTTAATTATAATACGAATACATCCATTGTCGGGTTATGAGTAAAGTAGACAATTTAACATAGAAGTAACGAGAGTACCCTACGGCTGTACCGCACTCGGAGGCGTGATCACGTTAAGCCCTGCCTCGCCGTGCGTATCTATAAGGCAAAACAGACGGGGTTGGCATAGATTGTTGACAACATGTAAACTATATTTTGTCTCCAATGTTTATTGAAACATAAAAACATTTTCACAATGGGTACTAGTCTCTCAAATCCATTGTTACAGTTGTTGGTTAGTTAGCTAGCGAATTTGAGACATATTAACATTGACATGAAATCAGTCAAAATACATTAAAAAAATATGAAACCTTTATTTAACTAGGCAAGTCAGTTAAGAACAAATTATTATTTACAATGACGGCCTACCCTGGCCAAACTCTAAACCGGACGACACTGGGCCAATTGTGTGCCGCACTGACTATTGTCCAAAATAATGAAAAAACAGAGCAAAGTAGCGTACAGTGCTGAGAATGTTCTTTCTTATCTTTTAGGAGTACGGTTTGTTAATGAAGAGCAGCTGATTGGATTACCAATTTTGAAGAATCAATTTGAGATATCCAAACTGGTGGAGAGAGTACTGGGTAAAGTGAAGGCTGTGAGGATCACGAGAGGAGGACTTGTTTCGATTTTTTGTATTTCTGAGGATCAGAAGGAATGTGTGTTGCGTCTTATCCGATTTGAGAAGTTTGACGTGTCGGTTGTGTCTCTTTGGAACATGACACCCCTCAAGGGGGTAATATCTGGCGTCTCGTGGGAAGTGGATGTTGCAGAGATTAAAAATATTAATGGAGGGATTGATGCACATGGGATGAATTGTGTGGTGAATGAAGAAAAAGTGAAGGGTATAAGTTATTTCGTTTTTTGATATGGAGTCTCTCCCAACTCAAGTGCAGTTGGGGTATATTAACTACAGAGTCAGAGCATTTATCCCAAGACCAATGCAGTGTGATCACTGTAAAGCTTTTGGACATGTTTCAAGTGTTTGCAGAAAGTTGAAGCCAAGTTGTGGAAAATATAATTTAATGTGTTATAAGTGATGAATATGTGACATGTTGTAATTGTGGTGGGAACCATGAAGACACGTCTTTGGAATGCCTGACAAGGCTGAAGGAGAATGAGGTAGCCAAAGTCAGGGTTGTCCAGAGCATTTCATATGCAGCGGCTGTTAAAACGATTGAGGGTTTGAATGGTGCTTCTGAAGAGTACATGTGGTGGATAGGCCTTCACTGCAGGCTGCAGGGGTTGCCTTTCACCAGCAGGACCCAGATATGTTATAAAGGTTAAATAAAAAATAAAATAAATATGTTAAAGGTTAAGAAGGTGGACTTTGTGGCCTTTATAGCTATGGTGATTAATGGCACTGCCAAGGTGGAGAGGAAGTCCAGGAAAATAGATATTGTGTATGTGGCTCCTGGCTGAGCGGTTCCTGGCTGGGACTGAAAGACTTCTCGGCAGAGGAGTTGCATGGAGTACTGTCACAAGCCTTTACCACCCTCTCAGGCTCTTGATATGGAGATTTGAAAGAAGAAATTAGTGGGAGTTTTGTTTTTGTCAATGTACTATTTTTATTTGGGTGGATTAAGTTTGTTTTCCCTATCACATATTAATTGTATTTTTACCTTGTTTTTTCAACCCTGTCCAGTTGGTGGGGGCAATACAGCTTTTTGGTTTGTAGTCTGTCATAAATCCCACACAAGAACAAGATGAAACGAGTCACTTACGATTCCCCACATGGCAGTTTATTTTCATCGTTGGTAGCTATCTGGCCATCCAGAATCATAACTCACAGACTTCTGCCACATTGAAGTGCGCGCATCGTTTTTGTGAAGTTGTCAGCTAACTTATGACAACAGGCACAACTCTGATATAAAGTATTTTTTCCCCAAGTTGTCGCTATTCCACGCATCTCCACATATATCATTCGATTCGTAACAACCTAACCATTACGAAACTTATATTCAATCAAATAAGCCTCACGTAGCAAACTAACAATTGCTTTTTTTGTTGACCAAATTCGATACTCATTGTCTTCCACACAAAAAATCCCTCACTTCGTGGGTTTATTTTCGTGGACAGATTTTGGGCAGAGTAAAACCTCTCGCTTCGCCTTTTCCTCTCTGACTACAGCTAACAGTCAGATACTTATCCTTGGTTAAATATTAAACGGTTGATTCTGTTTAGCTCTCGTCATAACGTCACTACATAGGCCGTATATATAAAGATTCACACAAACGAGCGAAAGGTTTCCATTCAGTGTCTGGGGAAGATGGCGGCGACGTGTTCAATATTGCCCAAGGGCCAACTACTATACAGGAATGCTGTCAAGCTGCAGGTCGCAAGGTAAAGTGAAACCGTTGGAAGTTTTAAATGCTAACATTTACTCGCATCTTTGTTCAACAGAGAATGTACTTAACCTAATCTTACAAAGCGCAATTAAATACTTTGAGAATGTGAACCCTAATTATGTGAACTAGGTCGCTTTGAATCGTAGAGGGACGATATATCCAACAATAACTGCCTGCTAAATGTGTATGTTATGTGCAATTGCTGGTCAAATGATGAAGGTTCAACGATTGAAAGGAGGATACATCCTGATTAATGATGAAAAAGTTGCACTAACTGAGTCTACTAGCCTACTTTAATAATTTGCTGGGCACCTGAACTTTGACCCATTTCAAATGGGATCAACTGTGTGGTGTTATCACTTTTCCAATGCTGACACAATGTAACCAAACACTTTGACAACATGGCAACTGAATAAAACAAACAACAACTACTCTATCCTTTCCTCCTACTGCAAATTCAAGTCAGCATGCAATATTCCATATTCTATATTTTAAGCACTAATGCCCGATAAAGTGTGGTATATGGCCAATATACCATGGCTAAGGGCTGTTCCCTGCACGACGCAACGTGGAGTGCCTGGATACAGCCCTTAGCCGTGGTATATTGGCCATATATCACAACCCCTGAGGTGCCTTATTGCAATTATAAACTGTTTACCAAGATAATTAGAGCAGTAAAAAATCTATGTTTTGTTATACCCGTGGTATACTTAAGCAATAAGGCCAGAGGGGTTGTCGTATATGGCCAATATACCACGGCTAAGGGCAGTTCTTGAGCACAACACAACGCGTAGTGCCTGGACACAGCCCTTAGCCGTGGTATATTGGCCATATATCACAATCCCCCGAGGTGCCTTATTGCAATTATAAACTGTTTACTAACGTAATTAGAGCAGTAAAAGTGTTTTGTCATACCCGTGGTATATGGTCTGATATATCACAGCTGTCAGCCAATCAGCATTCAGGGCTTGAACCACCCAGTTTATAATGTCTGTTATACATGCTATATTGGCCATATACCACACCACCTCTGGCTTTATTGCTTAAATATACCACGGCTGTCAGCCAATCAGCATTCAGGGCTCGAACCACCCAGTTTATAATCCCACTTTTAAAGTGATCCACTGCTAGCCTACACTCAGCTTTTAACTGCTTTGCCAGCTTTAGCATTTCCATTCAATCCATCTGATTTGAGTCAGTGACACCAGAGCAGATGATCTGTAGGCCTGTCAGACTGCTTGGTCAATAACTTGATTCAACCAAGTTCTTCTGAGCCACTACTAATGGACAAATCCATGACACTCTTGGATTTAAAATGGTAACACATCTTCACAAGTAATATTGGAAATCTTCTATGCAATATCCAAGGCAGGTCCTTGTAAATAACACATGAGTAATGCTGTTCTCATTCAACTGACCAGACTAACATAAATGGCTATTGATCACACTCATACCCAGGGTGTAGGCTACTCATCATAGCGTGATAATTGCAGTGCCACCAGTGGACTCATTTAGATTTCATGGCCTATACTGATCAGACATGTTTCTATTGTATATCAATGCCAAGTTGCCTGATCCTGCAAAAACTCTAAATTCTTTTGATTCTTTAAATTCTCAACAACAAAAAATTGTGAAGGAGGTTTTCAGACAAAGGATGGTTCCAGTCTATGTTTGTGCACGAAGTGGAGGCCAGGAAAGATGCCCACTCCAACCTGCTGTCGAAGAGTGAGACCAGCGACCTCTACAAAATTCAGTGTATGTAATAATATATTATATCCTAGCTGCATCAACACATCTATATACTCTTCTGCAGGAGTGGTTGAGGTTCAATAATAAACTAAATGTGAGACAAATACAGAAAATGATGTTGAATTGGATTCATTTGCTTTGTACACGGCATAGCCTCTGTGTGACATTTTATCGATCCATCTCTTTGGAAAACAGTGAAAGGATCATCATAATTTAAGGCATATTATTACACCAAGGGACCTACAGGAAGATGCATGCAGATCTGGGGCTAAATAAAGTGAGAATGTGTAATTACATGTTATCATTACAATGCTATCATGTGTTTTGTTGTGACAAAAATGTCATTAGAAATGTCTAGTTCTCATCACATACTTTAACTTTGGATAGTTTGTCCTTTGACTTGTCTATAACTTTAGCCTGACCATTATAACCAGCAGGGAAATTGGGTAGGAAGACGATGATCCAAAAATAGTTTATTTGCAGAAGGAATAACGCATTAGTCTAATAATATGACTGATGCTGCTGAGTATGTTATATGATATTTCCCTTTTTTTAGCCTAATGTCCATCCACCAATATTCAGACTAGCTTATTCTGTCCCTTTCTCTCTCAGTTCACAATGTCAAGCCAGAGTGTCTGGAGGCGTACAACAATCTAGAGTGAGTTCATCTTTAATTTTTAGTTTTGCTCATATGTGCTGTAAATACTAACTGACAGTCTCCTCTTTTGGTAATTCACAGTAGATGTTTACTAGATATCTGTGAGTAGTACTGCACAATCAATGAAAATGCAGACATATACAGTATCTGTGATATTGTGTCTTTATACTTTCCCCCATGAATTCAGGTCTGAGGTGCAGCGCAAACTCCACTTAGACCAGGACTATCCCTGTGATGTTGTGGGGAGCTGGAATACTTGGTATGGCGACCAGGACCAAGCTGGTAAGTGGCAGAGACGTCGGTGCATAACAACAGTGTCACGAAACCCTAATCGACTGTTATCTAATATGATCTGCTGATGTAATCTTATGTTCTCTGTTAACCCTGATCTAATGTTATCACATACCTTTTCCTGAAGATAGGCCTCTTGTACAATGATGTCACTCACCAGAAGCATCTAGCTGATGGAGGTAAACAGTTTGGCCAATACATCACTGACCTCTGCTGTCTGTTTGTTGCAGTGCACCTTTGGCGGTATACAGGAGGCTACCCAGCATTGACTGAATGCTTGACCAAATTGAACAACAATAAGGTAGGCTGTATAAACTATATGTTTTTAGCATTTTAAAAGCAATTAGAAAGGATGTTCTGGACAAATCAGTACCACAACAGATCATTCAAAATGTATATCATGTTATGTCAAATATTTGTAAATCTGATATTGTTATATACAGTTGAAGTCAGAAGTTTACATGCGCTTAGGCTGGAGTCATTAAAACTCGTTTTTCAACCACTCCACACATTTCTTGTTAACAAACTATAGTTTTGGCAAGTCGGTTAGGACATCTACTTTGTGCGTGACACAAGTAATTTTTCCAACAATTGTTTACAGACAGATTATTTCACTTATAATTAACTGTATCACAATTCCAGTGGGTCAGAAGTTTACATACACTAAGTTGACTGTGCCTTTTAACAGCTTGGAAAATTCCAGAAAATGATGTCATGGCTTTAGAAGCTTTTGATAGGCTAATTAACATCATTTGAGTCAATTGGAGGTGTACCTGTGGATGTATTTCAAGGCCTACCTTCAAACTCAGTGCCTCTTTGCTTGACATCTTGGGAAAATCAAAAGAAATCAGCCTAGACCTCAGAAAATAAATTGTAGACCTCCACAAGTCTGGTTCGTCCTTGGGAGCAATTTCCGAACGCCTAAAGGTACCACATCCATCTGTACAAACAATAGTACGCAAATATAAACACCATGGGACCACATAGCCGTCATACCGCACAGGAAGGAAACGCATTCTGTCTCCTAGAGATGAACATACTTTGGTGCGAAAAGTGCAAATCAATCCCAGCACAACAGCAAAGGACCTTGTGAAGATGCTGGAGGAAACAGGTACAAAAGTATCTATAAAACGAGTCCTATATCGACATAACCTAAAAGGCCGCTCAGCAAGGAAGAAGCCACTGCTCCAAAACCGCCATAAAAAAAGCCAGACTACAGTTTGCAATTGCACATGGGGACAAAGATCATACTTTTTGGAGAAATGTCCTCTGGTCTGATGAAATAAAAATGGAACTGTTTGGCCATAATGACCATCGTTATGTTTGGAGGAAAAAGGGGACGCTTGCAAGCCGAAGAACACCATCCCAACCGTGAAGCACGGGGGTGGCAGCATCATGTTGTAGGGGTGCTTTGCTGCAGGAGGAACTGGTGCACTTCACAAAAAGGATGGCATCATGAGGAGAGAAAATTATGTGGATATATTGAAGCAAATTCTCAAGACATCAGTCAGGAAGTTAAATCTTGGTCGCAAATGGGTCTTCCAAATGGACAATGACCCCCAGCATACTTACAAAGTTGTGGCAAAATGGCTTAAGGACAACAAAGTCAAGGTATTGGAGTGGCCATCACAAAGCCCTGACCTCAAGCCTATAGAGAATATGTGGGCAGACCTGAAAAACCGTGTGCGAGCAAGGAAGCCTACAAACCTGACTCAGTTACACCAGCTCTGTCAGGAGGAATGGGCCACAATTCACCCAACTTATTGTGGGAAGCTTGTGGAAGGCTACCTGAAACGTTTGACCCAAGTTAAACATTTTAAAGGCAATGCTACCAAATATGAATTGAGAGTCTGTAAACTTCATGTCCACTGGGAATGTGATGAAAGAAATAAAAGCTGGAAAAAATCATTCTCTCTACTATTATTCTGACATTTCACATTCTTAAAATAAAGTGGTGATCCTAACTGACCTAAGACAGGGAATTTGTACTAGGATTAAATGTCAGGAATTGTGAAAAACTGAGTTTAAATGTATTTGGCTAAGGTGTATGTAAACTTCCGACTTCAAGTGTATAAATATCAGAGTGTCCTCATTGTTTTGGGGGGAAAGCATGGCTCTACTACTCGCTGACGTGAAACAACTATTCTTCTTTAGTTTACTAATTCATGAATTTCAAACATGAAACTCTTTTAAAGGAGTATCTGCACTTCAGGAAGGAGAGGAGTAAAATGCTGGTCTCACGGCGGAACCAGCTTCTTCTAGAGTTCAGTTTCTGGAATGAGCCAACACCCAGAAATGGACCCAACATATACGAGATGCGCTCATACAAACTCAAGGTAAGACACTGATTGGGACTAGAAACATGCAAACTGTGGTCATACAAACTTAAAGGGATACTTCAGGATTTTAGCAATGAGGCCCGTTATCTACTTCCCCAGAGTCCAATGAACTTGTGGATACCATTTTTATATTGCATTCAGTTTTAAGGAAGTCCGCCAACTAGTGGTAACGCAATGACTGGACGTCTATGGGAACAGCTAGCATGCAGACTTCCAGTCATTGCTCTAATGCTAGTTAGCATTTGTTCGCAAAACTACCTCTTAACTTCCTTCATACTGGACGCAGATACATAAAATAGGTACCCACAAGCTAATCTGACGCTGGGGAGGTAGATAAAGGGCTTCATTGCCAAAATCCTGAACTATCCCTTTAAGATAAGTCTTGCGATGACCTAGACATACGAATTGCGCTCATAGAAACTCAAGGTAAGATACTGCTGTGAGGACACCCAGAGATATACAAACAGTGGACCGACAGAACACAATGGACATCATGTACCTAAGATAAGATAAACGTCTACTCTCAAACACAACCAACATGTCTGGCTTGACTGTATCTAATGAGTATGTAGGCCTACGTCACACTGCATTTTGTACAGAACTGTATGTTTTGATTGCAGCACCTGCATGTCTAGGAGTATGGTATGTAAATGGAATACTGTTGCATTCTGTTGGTGAAGGACACGGGTGGTTATGAAGTTAAACGTTTCCTGTGTTCATACTTCAGTGTAATTATCTCCAGTAGCTAGATTTCCATCTAATTGGCGAAAGATTTTCATGCGAATATTCTAGAATCCGCATTAAGAAAATATGTGCATTTTTCCACCAGTGGCATGTTTCCAGCAAATGGACTTGTTCAGGGTAACAATCAGTATGTGATGATGTAGTGCACATAAAATGTACTTTTTCGCTTAAGTTTTCATGTTTTATTTTACCTTTATTTAACTAGGCAAGTCAGTTCAGAGCTAATTCTTATTTTCAATGATGGCCTAGGAACAGTGGGTTAATTGCCTTGTTCAGGGGCAGAACGTCAGATTTTTACCTTGTCAACTCGGGGATTCGATCTTGCAACCTTTCGGTTACTAGTCCAATGCTCTAACCACTGTACAGAATAAAAATCTATGTGTTCAATATGTTTCCATTGCATTTTCAACTCTACCGATTAGTTTTATCACAGAAACGGTTGCATTAAATAGCAAATGTGCCTACTCTGGTCTTGCAACCTGCGCAATAGCTAACAGCTCGCAGATATAGTGCATGTAGGCTGTGTGGGTTGTCTAGTCTACATCAGTGGAGGCAGCTGAGGGGCGGAAGGCTCATAATAATGGCTGGAATGGAGCAAATCAAATGTTATTTGTCACATGTGCCGAATACAACAATAACCAACAGTGCTGTTTTAAGAATACATTTTTTTAAATTAAAAATACAGATAAAGACTTTTTTTTTTACAATATCAATATTACAAATAATTAACTAGCAACAGTGGCGAGGCTATACACATGGGATTCCGGTACAGAGTCAATGTGCGGGGGCACATGTTAGCCGAGGTAATTGAGGTACTGTAACTCGCATAGCCTACCCGCACTGAACTAAAGGGTAGAGCTGCTGCTTTCAAGGAGCAGGACTCTAACCCGGGAGCTTATAAGAAATACCTCTATGCCCTCCTATGAACCATCAAACAGGCAAAGCATCAATACAGGACTAAGATCGAATCGTACTACACCGGCTCTGACACTCGTCGGATGTGGCAGGGCTTGCAAACTATTAGACTACAAAGGGAAGCACAGCCAAGAGCTGCCCAGTGACACGAGCCTACCAGACGAGCTAAATAACTTCAATGCTCGCTTCGAGGCAAGTAACACTGAAACATGCATGAGAGCATCAGCTGTTCCAAATGACTGTGTGATCAAGCTCTCTGCAGCCTATGTGAGTAAGACCTTTAAACAGGTCAACATTCACAAGGCCGCAGGGCCAGATGGATTACCAGGACGTCTACCCCGAGCATGCACTGACCAACTGGCAAGTGTCTTCACTTTTCACGTTTGATGGTAAGACCCAGGTGCAGACAATGTCGAAGTAACAAAAGTTTATAACTCGAACAGGGGCAGGCAAAAGGACAGGTAAAGGGCAGAAAGGTGGGGCAAAGGTACAGGACGGCAGACAGGCTCAGGGCAGGCAGACGTCGGTAATCCAGAGTAGAGGGCAAAGGTACAGGACGGCAGGCAGGCTCAGGGTCAGGGCAGGCAGAAAGGACAAAACCGGGAAAACTAGAAAACAGGAAAATAGACAAGGCAGGAGCAAGGGGAAAACGCTGGTAGGTTTGAGGAACAAAACAAACTGGCAACAGACAAACATAGAACACAGGTATAAATATACAGGGGATAATGGGGAAGATGGGCGACACCTGGAGGGGGGTGGAGACAAGCACAAAGACGGGTGAAACAAATCAGGGCATGACAACACCCACCCCTCTAGGGATGCCATCTGGCGTCCTACCTGGGCACATACCTGGTTGAGCGGGGTGCCAGCGCTGGAACTCAGAGATGAGGCCTGGGTCCAGGATGTCCCTTACGGAGACCCAGCACCCCTTTTCCGGGCCATAACCCTCCCAGTCAACCAGGTACTGGAATCCCCTGCCCCGAGGTTGAACCTTCAGGAGACGTCTCACCATGTATCGGCCGTCGATGAAACGGGGGAGAGGGGTGGGCCTGGAAACAGAAGACAAGGGGCAGTCAAACATGGTTTTAACTCTAGACACAGAAAAGGTAGGAAAAATACGGAGGGTACGGGGGAACAGATGACGAACAGCAGAGGGGCTAATGATCTTGGAGCAGGGGGGAAAGGTCTCGGCTTCCGGGGGTGTAGCCGCGGCAATATAGCGACGTGACAGTGCCTCAGGCCTGATCTTCTTGGATACCAGTCAGTGCTGTGGAAGCGAAGTTGCCAGAGCCATACTGAACCCCTCTCGGAGGTCCTGGCACTCTGCATAGCTGGCGGAGAAGTCCGGGGAAATTTCCAAGACCCAGGAAGACATCCCGGGTCAGGCAGAGCTGACTTCAGGCAATGAGTGTGGCAGGACAGGCTCCAGCCCACGATGGTACCAGTAGCCCAGTCAATGGAGGGATTGTGTCGTTGGAGCCAATAGAATTCCAATACCACGGGAACCTGCGGAGACTCACCCAGCAGGAATTGGATCGTCTCGCTGTGGTTTCCCCGACACTCGTAGGTTGACGTGGGTGGTCTGGTGGGTGACCCGGCCTATAGAGCAACTGTCCAGCGCTCTAACACCCATGGGAATCGAGAGGGGTTGAGTGGGGATGCCCAGCTCGGATGCCAGAGTCCATGAGACTCACATCGGCAACCCGAGTCGATGAGTACCTGGAGAGACTTGGACTGGTCGCCCCCACCGCAGGATGACACGGAGAGGGGGGCGAGCAAGGGGAGACGGAAAATTATCTTTAAGGCCCATCAGAGTACTCGCTCCAACAAATGAGCTAGGTCTGTTGAAGGGATAGGTAGACGCATAATGACCGGCAGTACCGCAATACAGACAACTCTGGGTCTCAAGTCTGCATACGCGTTTGGCTGGATACAGCCTAGCCCTGCCGAGCTGCATTGGCTCGGGAAGAAGTGAATTGGCAGTCTCGGGAGGCTCTTGGAGGGACTCGGGTAAGCTCGGATCCTCTCGGGGACGTAGACGCCGGGGACTTCCGGAGTTCATCAGATGCAAGGTGGGATCCTTGAGTGAGCGATTGGGACTGCAATCGGACCTCTTCTCCATCCTACGTACCCGTAGCCGATCATCGATCCGGATGGTTAAAGCGATGAGTGAGTCGAGATCCGTTGGTAGTTTTCGGGCTGCCAGCTCATCCTTTACCTCCTCTGATAATACGTGCAGGAATGTGTCGAACAGCGCTTCCGGATTCCATGTACCCTCCGGTGCTAGCGTGCGGAACTTCACCGCATAGTCTGCCAAACTGAGGGTGTCCTGCCGAAGCTTGAGTAACTTCCGGGCAGCCTCTCTCCCGGACACCGGCGCCTCAAACTTTTCTCACCTCCGCCACGAATACCTCCAGACTGAGGCAGGAGGCGGATTGTTGCTCCCACACCTCTGTGGCCCAGGCGAGTGCCCTCCCGGACATTAGCGTAATAATGTACACTATCTTTGAGCGGTCTGAGGATAACGAAGAAGGCTGCAGCTCGAAAACGAGGTAAGCGGGGTTCCCGGGAAACCGGGGTGATTGCGCTGCGACCAGCCGGGTTACTGACTGGCAGGGAGGTTACCGTCGTGGTAGGCTGCCTGGTAGGCAACCCACGGAATTGCTCCCGCAATGCGTCCAATGCTAGGTCGTGACATTCGTCCACGTCCTGGAACCCTTCCATCAGAACGTGAAGCAACTCCTCATGTCTACTATTCATTAACTACAGCTCAACATTCAACACCACAGTGCCTTCAAAACTCATCACTAAGCTAAGGACCCTGGGACTAAACACCTTTCTCTGCAACTGGATCCTGGACTTCCTGACGGGCCGCCCCCCAGGTGGTAAGGGTAGGTAACAACACATCCGCCACACAGATCCTCAACACGGGGGCCCCTCAGGGGTGTGTGCTCAGTCCCCTCCTGTACTCCCTGTTCATCCACGACTGCATGGCCAGGCACGACTCCAACACCATCGTTAAGTTTGCAGATGACACAACAATGGTAGGCCTGATCACCGACAGCGACGAGACAACCTATAGGGAGGAGGTCAGTGACCTGGCCGGGTGGTGCCAGAATAACAACCTATCTCTCAACGTAACCAAGAGTAAGGAGATGATTGTGGACTACAGGAAAAGGAGGACCGAGCACGCCCCAATTCTCATCGACGCGGCTGTAGTGGAGCAGGTTGAGAGCTTCAAGTTCCTTGGTGTCCACATCAACAACAAACTAGAATGGTCCAAACACACCAAGACAGTTGTTAAGAGGGTACAACAAAGCCTATGCCTACTTACAGTCGTGGCCAAAAGTTTTGAGAATGACACAAATATTAATTTCCACAAAGTTTGCTGCTTCAGTGTCTTTAGATATTTTTGTCAGATGTTACTATGGAATATTGAAGTATAATTATATAAGCATTTCATAAGTTTCAAAGGCTTTTATTGACAATTACATGAAGTTGATTCAAAGAGTCAATATTTGCAGTGTTGACCCTTCTTTTTCAAGACTTCTGCAATTCGCCCTGGAAAGGTGCTCCATCATGCTGGAAAAGGCATTGTTCGTCACCAAACTGTTCCTGGATGGTTGGGAGAAGTTGCTCTCGGAGGATGTGTTGGTACCATTCTTTATTCATGGCTGTGTTCTTAGGCAAAATTGTGAGTGAGCCCACTCCCTTGGCTGAGAAGCAACCCCACACATGAATGGTCTCAGGATGCTTTACTGTTGGCATGACACATGACTGATGGTAGCGCTCACCTTATCTTCTCCGGACAAGCTTTTTTCCGGATGCCCCAAACAATCGGAAAGGGGATTCATCAGAGAAAATGACTTTACCCCAGTCCTCAGCTGTCCAATCCCTGTACCTTTTGCAGAATATCAGTCTGTCCCTGATGTTTTTCCTGGCGAGAAGTGGCTTCTTTGCTGCCCTTCTTGACACCAGGCCATCCTCCAAAAGTATTCGCCTCACTGTGCGTGCAGATGCACTCACACCGGCCTGCTGCCAATCCTGAGCAAGCTCTGTACTGGTGGTGCCCCGATCGCACAGCTGAATCAACTTTAGGAGACGGTCCTTGTGCTTGCTGGACTTTCTTGGGCGCCCTGAAGCCTTCTTCACAACAATTGAACCGCTCTCCTTGAAGTTCTTGATGATCCAATAAATGGTTGATTTAGGTGCAATCTTACTGGCAGCAATATCCTTGCCTGTGAAGCCTTTTTTGTGCAAAGCAATGATGACGGCACGTGTTTCCTTGCAGGTAACCATGGTTGACAGAGGAAGAACAATGATTCCAAGCACCACCCTCCTTTTGAAGCTTCCAGTCTGTTATTCGGACTCAATCAGCATGACAGAGTGATCTCCAGGCTTGTCCTCGCCAACACTCACACCTGTGTTAACGAGAGAATCACTGACATGATGTCAGCTGGTCCTTTTGTGGCAGTGGACATTTTGGGGGGGTATTCAGTTCATTTGCATGGCAAAGAGGGACTTAGCAATGAATTGCAATTCATCTGATCACTCTTCATAACATTCTGGAGTATATGCAAATTGCTATCATACAAACTGAGGCAGCAGACTTTGTGAAAATTAATATTTGTGTCATTCTCAAAACTTTTGGCCATGACTGTATATGTAGGTAGAGGTTAAGTGAATGTGCATGGATAATCAACAGAGAGTAGCAGCAGGGTAAAAATGGAAACCATGTGTTTGATGTATGTGATAGAATTCCACTTATTCCGCTCTAGACATTAACACGTGCCCGTCCTCCCCAATTAAGATGCCACCAACATCCTGTGGTCTACATGATGAGATTATTATGGAAAATAGCGATAATATTTTTATTTGTCAAAAGGCAGTCAAACATCGATCATCATGTCACCAAAGTAAGACCCTCGATATTTGTTAGAAAGCAGTGTCAAGCTCATCACCGTACACTTTCACCACCCTGTGAAGTTCCACATTACTTATTTCATCTGTAGCCTAATAAACGGCATGGTTTTCCAAGTCATGGTGGGAGGACCACACATTATATCATTGCATGACTCCAAGTTTACTTCAATATGATGGTTATTATATAAATATTTGTGCATCAAAGCGTTTCGACAGCCATTTCCCGCATAATTAATTTTACAGACACAAAAAGATCCCACCATGTCAAACTAACACATTATCTTTCGACATTTATACTTTTATGTCGTGAGAGAGGCGTGATAATTTTTTTTATACGATATGACTTTACTTGCATAAAAACTGGATGGAAAAGTGGTTAAAGACATTGTTTTTCTTTTTCTCAACCAACTTTTAGCCTGGAACGATGATTGAATGGGGGAATCATTGGTAAGACTTCTCATGAGACTGCAATATGTACATTGTTTGAAAGAAATGTGCATGTGCCATATGCATCTAAGTTGCATGTCATTTTGTAAATAATTAATGCAGAAATAAAGCTGGTATACAATAAGTAATATCAGTAAATGTTTCAGTAGAATGTCAAATATGTTCAATATTGATTGTATTCATTACCTATCTTGATAGGGCGAGGGCTATCAAACATCGACAGGAGAACGATGAGGCAGTTGGAGGGTTCTTCTCTCAGATAGGAGACCTGTATGAAGTTCATCATCTGTGGGGTGAGTCAGCTGATGATACCCGTATGCATAACATTGACAGTATTTTATCAAATGAAGCCAAACAATGCTGTGTTTTTGGAATTATCCCAATGAGTTTGTGACAGACAGTTTACTACTATCAATACACGCACTATGGTGCAACACGTTGGATTATTGTTTATTATGTATGTCAATGTCTTTTGTACCTGCCCCTATTTGTATATTATGAATACATGCATACTAAATAATTTATTCCATCTACAGCCTATAAAGACCTTCAATCCAGAGAAGAGACAAGAAACTCTGCCTGGCAGAAGGAGGGATGGGATTCTAGTGTCTATTATACAGGTAGGAAAGAAGACACACAAAACAAACACATAGACATCAATCAAAACCTCTCTGGCAATGCATTGTGCTTTTTGTCTTCAACTGTGAGAGAGGCTTCAGAATAATCATGTTTTTCAATTGCATCAAACTCTCAGTATTTCACTATGTTTGTATGTCTAAATGAATTGTCTTGTGGGTTGTCGGATCAGACACTGAAGTACATCCGTGAATACTGACAATTTCAAATAATTGAATGAAAACCATGTATTACTCCGTCTTGACAAAATATAGGCTGCTGTCTTTTTATCAGTGTTTCCCAACTTCGTTCCTCGGTTACCCACAACAGTACCCTGGACAAACTCATCCAGGGCTTGATGATTAGTTGACACGTTGAATCAGGTGTGCTTGTCAGGGGCTACAATAAAAATGTGTACTGTTGAGGGTACTCACGGATTGGAGTTGAGAAACACGGTTTTAGATGTTTGATGTTGAGCTCTAACCTCTCTGTCTGTCACATCTCCTCTCCTAGTGCCTTTGATCAGGAGCATGGAGTCTAGAATTATGATTCCTACAAAGAGTTCACCTCTGCAATAACCAGATTCAGTCAAGTTCCCGTTCTGGAAGACCAAAGCGAGAACAGATTATGGGCATTTTTCCATCGTGTCTCTCTCTGTCTTTTTCTCTTTTGTTGTAGGTGCAGATAACTTAGGCCTACATGTAAAGCTTGAATCTATGAACTGTGGTAGATGGAACCTTTTGATGAAAACTAATGTTTTGATGCACTGGCAAGCCCTCAGTTTGAAGACTGCATTCAAAATAGAATCCAGTTTCCATTTTTGCTACCATGGTGAATAGGGGAGAGATTTTATTTCACCTAAATTGATAGATAAATTATATTTCAGGTGAATTATGTGCCAAACAAGGGAAAGGCAATCTTCAATAACTTCAATAAGGTATGAAGTAGCTATGAAACTGTGAATTAAATAGCTATGATAGGGAAATTAACTTGTTGCTACTGTATTATGATTATGCATCTTGAGTGTGTGAACATACAGGAGTAAGAAATGCCTACTCAGTGGACATGTAGAAGCTAATGCCATATCTCAGGTATAAGAAACCTATAGGTCAATGTGAGCTAATGTGAGTCTCTTCCCTTGTCAACCATCTGAAGAAGCGAATCAATAGACATAAGTAGATGCATCTTTGAACTGAGAAACATGAACACTGGATTATTAAATGCTAAGTAATCTTTTTCTATGTTTCATTGATTGTGTTTTATCTTCTTGTGATAGTGTCATGTTAATCTATTGAATTAAAAAAAATATATACATATTATTTGACCTGGAAATGTATTAAATGTATGGAAACATGTTTTTGCAGTGGTGGTATTTCAGACCCCAAGTTACAAACAGTGTTCTAGAATTGTTATTTTTTTGTGTATAGGTGTGATAATTAGGCTATGGGTATCAGATATTGTTATATCAGAATATGTTATTATACACTCCCATTCGTATTTATTTGGACAGTGAAGCTAAAACTTTTAATTTGGACAAATTCACTTGTGTGGCTTTAAGAGCAGGGGGCGTGTTATTATATGATGCCTTTTATTTGAATATACAGTAGTGGAGTCAGATTGCGTCTGATGTTTTTCCTCTTTATCTGTGACTGACTAATTAATGCAAGACATACAGTTAAATAACTAAGCAGCGAGCGTCTAGTCCCCAGGAATGAAAATAACACTCTCAAAACGTTAATTTAGGAACCTTTTATTGGATCGTTCCTGCAAATAGTCAAGCATTCATTCAAACCAACGAGGGGATTGCGCTATTCAGAACCATGGATTTGCACATTCTGGATCACAGACTGCGAGTGACCAGCATTTGCAAAAATGGTCTGGTCAATTTCACTCACCCCCTCATCAAACTCATTTTCCTGCGGAACAGAGCAAGGTAAGGTTGTTTGCATGTCGAGATTATTTTAGCTAATTTAAAACCGTCAGCGATCCTAAAACCCGCAACAACAAAAAATAGTCAGTTCGCACTCGCTGATAGCAGACATGCTTGCTAGCTAACGTTTGCTAATTTGTTAATCCTGTCTCACATTCATTTGCTATGTAAATGTTATGATATACTGTAGTTAGCGACGCTATCCCGTTCAATTAAGGCCGTAATTGTGCATGTCATGCTATGTCAATGTAGCCAGCTGCACCCCTAAACAATGATTAAAACGTGGACCAAAGGTAACCAAACAATTTAATGTGGTGCACTGTTTATTGTACTTGTCGTCAATGAATGAGCACACCAGTTCAAAATGTATTAGTGTTTAATTTTCAATACTAATATCAGTCTTTCATTTGCTGAACAGTAGCTCAGTAAATGTAGCTAGTATTTGAAGAGTGATCATTAGAAAACCTAAAGTATGTTTAGTTGTTATAGGCCTATTGGTAACTATGCCAACAAACAAAACACGTATTCAGTGGTCAGATACAGGTAGTCTTTGGGCAAAGTAATTAGGCTAGTCAACCCCACCTCACTTTCACTGTTTTCTATTCAGGTGCTTGTCTGTTCTTACATGATATGATGATGAAAGCACTTTCCTTTCAATGGGACCTGATCACTTCCCTAAGACTTGTCTTGTCATGGCAAAGGCAGCTCTCTGGAAATTCATCTTTAAAGAGCCTGAATATAAAGCTTTTAATGTGTCTGGAACGGATGGTGGCTGCAGTGGCAATTTTTTGTTAATCCCTGGAAATCCTCCCTTTGTTATGTAATTGTTTATGACTCGGCCTGTCCTGCATATGCATCAGCCGGAAGAAAGGATTAAACATCTGGCAGATACTATACAGGCTAGCAGTATATTATACAGTAGTAGCCTATGTATTCAGAGGTGGAAAGGAGGCTCAACATACACGGTAGGCCTACATAGTTTGGGAAGAAATGCCATCCATGCCAAGTTGGAGAAGGCTGTTTTTCAAAGGTGATTTTATAGCCTAGACCCCACTTTGTGTTCGGCGAGGTCTAAGCAGCTCTACCGGCTGTCTTCAAGGACTTGCTTATCATAAAAGTTTCACAGATCAATCCAGTAACATCAGTCTACCAGCTCAGGCGCCATACTCCTCTGACAAGTGTCACTGAAGATAGATTAGGCATTGACCCAACCCCCCACCCCCCCGACACTTCCTTTAGATGTGTAGAGACATGTACACACTGGATATATTGCTCAATGATAGCTTCTAAAGGTGTTAGTCACCTAAAGAGTTTCTCAGCTTCTCCCTCCAGTGAGTCATTAGTAGGTTATTAATTGTACCTGCTGGCCTATGGGTACACTTCATGACAGGTCAGCTACTAGGGTTGAATCCAAAGAAAAGTCAGAATGAAGTAGAATTGCCCTGTCATGCAGTAACAGCTTAGGGACTTATGCTGTTAGCCTACATGGGTTTTGTCTCTCTTTGTTGTTGCTTTTCTAGTTATGTCATATTCTGTTGTGTCCTGGTTGTTTTCCTGTTTTGGGGTAAGGATCAGGCCATGTGGAAAAATAATGGTTTAGACTGAATTGTTTTGAGTTACCATGAATGCATTTGGGGAACATAACAACAACAATCCTAATATAAACAATGTTTTTTTAAAGTTTCTTTTTAGACTGCTTCACAATATAATTGGTTTTAGACTACAGATCTCCCTCTGCAATAAATTAGAATATTTGGCACAAAATCACTCAAAAGCAAACAACCATAGAAGGAATTTTAAGGATAGGCTACCTAACCACTCAGCAGTCAGCACAGTATAGTAGCAAACATCTTGTAGGCTGTTTTCTTGTTACAGCTCTGTCTGACTGGTGCTACTGAAGAAACTTTCTCATTCCTCAACAATCTGTTGTAGAATATCTGTAGGAGTGTATTATTGAATCTTAAGTAGCCTACTCTAGTGTTCAGCTGGTAATGGTAACTTTATTGATCATCTCTCTCTCACCAAGTTTCTGTTTCTTCTTGTCAGTGTTATTCTTCTGCTGAAATAAGCACTGTCAGCCTACATGATAAGGGTTTGAAGGAAAGGAGGAGGATTATCTCTCTCCCAGCTGAATTTAGTGTCTGCTACAGTGTTAATCTGTAAGGCTGTGGTGGTGGTCAGGGATGCACACTCATACTGTATAATGTTAGCCAGTAGCCTATGTTGCTGCCTGCCCCCTTACCTCTGCAGCTTGCTAACGAGAGAGCATGGGTCGCAACTCTGAGCCAAAACTAATGGGGATTTTTTTTGTTTTCATTTGCCTTCTACAGTAGGCAGTCAAGGGCCCTGCGTTAGCAACAGGGGGGAGAGCTGGGTAAACTTCATCCATTGTTCATTGGAAGACATTCTGTGAAAGTGGAACGCCCATTAGGTCAGCCTCTAGCCAACCACAAGTTTAGACACATACACCATGTTCATCCAGAGTTGGTGGGAGATGGTTCATAACACAGAACGCCATCACGGCTCACAACCCTCACCTTTCCTCTGATGGAACGCCAGTTCTCTCCTCTGTATTGGTAAAGAACATCATTTTGAGTGCCATTTTTTTCAAGTCTCTCTTTCACACACTCACTTTCTCTCTTTCACTTGCTCTCTTGCCCTCACACCACAAAATAAATAAATAGTTTATCACCAATCATAAATGTGCTGACTGTGCCTTTGTTGCATCATGGAGACACATGAGACTGGGGACACATGAGAATGGATGTTTACTTTTATCATCTAAGGCTGGAATAAAGAATTAGAATGTTAAACCTCCGTGTCAGGGCCGCAGATGTTTTGTAGAAGCTTTTATAGAAAATGTAGAATGACTAGCACAGAAACAGGAAACTATCCTAACCCAGCAACAGCGTCACGTAGATAGGAAGTTAAATACCCAGCTCCAAACCATTTTAAGAATGTGCCTGCATCAATTAGGCTACACTCTCCATTTGGTAAAAAAATATTATCATTAATGAGCTTTTAAATGTTTGCAACCTTAACAAAGCAGACTGAGGGTTGCTACCTGTTAGCACCATCCTCTCCCCCTTCTTCTTGCAGGCTTTACAATAACACGTCGGAAATCTAGCACTAAATTCCGAGGTTGAGAATGAAGCAAACTTTCACTGGCCTCGTTCATGCTCTGACGGGCGCTGGGCTACCTAGCAGTATGTAGCTGTAGAGCCGGACAGGGTGAGAGGTCAACAGGAAGGGCTGACTGTGAGGTGACAGTAGACAATGGTCTGCTGAGTTAGCTCGCTGCCTTGCTCGCTCTACAGATGGCTGGGTGGAGCTATGTATTTTGTCCCCTCTCACTGGTTGTGTTCCCTACTGTATGGTGTGCAGTACACTACTCTGTAGGGAATAGGGTGCCATTTCGGATGCACGACTCTCTCTGGATTGATTGCCCTGTCTCATGAAACCAGCGGATTACGTTTTGCTGAGTAGGACCCCGTACAGGATTCTAGTGTTATACAGATGGGTGGATAGCCATGGGGGGAGGGGGGGGGGGGTGCGACGTTTTCTAATGACAGCAGAGAGGGATGTTTCTGAGGCAGAATAACACTGAAGAGGAAGGTGTTGCACTGTTTAATCATCCAGAAGATTGGTCTGACTTTAACTCTGCGTTTGTGACAACGACCATAGGAGTTGACTATACAAGTCTACAGGACCAACTGATCTGGGGCCAGGCTATTTCCTCCTCAGTTTTGCAGCAACCTTGCAAGGGAGAAGAGGTGTGGTCTTGAATGAGCCACATACTGTATGTTTATGCTGAATGGACTTCCTGTTCTTTCACTCCTCTCCAGCAAAACTTCTACTTTGTATTATGCATAGTCCTCGTGAACCGATCTCTCCTGCTGGCCAGGGGGCAGTCTGCCACAAAGACAACATTACATTTACATTTACATTTAAGTCATTTAGCAGACGCTCTTATCCAGAGCGACTTACAAATTGGTGCATTCACCTTACCTTATGATATAACATTGTGGACAGAGTGTCTCCAAAACTCCTCTGTCTCTGAGACCAAAGTATTTTGGGTTCAGGCCTGAAATAATGAAGCCAGTCGGAGTCCCCCGCTTACCCCAATGTACCCAGTGTTCCCCACTGCTAGGCAGCACAGCATTGGGCCTAATGAATGGGGCCCTCGAAAGAAGGACCGATCTGCCGTCCCATCTCAGAACGGCCGGGTTTGGCTCTGCTCTCTCTAGGATTAAAAAACACAGTGGGTGATTGAAGCAAAGCAGAGCCTTGTTCGATTGGGTGCACACATTGTGAGCAGACCAGGCATGCCGGGGGAATATTGGCACAGCGAAGACTAGAGTTTGGTGCTTGGCCAGAGGGCACTAGGTTTAAATCACCCCTAACTCACACACCATCGCCATACTACACAGTAACACTCATAGTGGCAATATGTTTTAGTTTGTTCTGAAAATGGTGATCTAATCTTCTCTCTCAGATGCAAGTTCTTCAGTCTGACAGAGACCCCAGAGAACTACACTGTTGTCCTGGATGAAGAGGGATTTAAAGGTAAATGAGTCCTCCTTTGTATCAACCAGAGATGCACCACTTAACAAACCTCCACCCCCAGCCTATTCTCAATCACACTCCCTTAACATCCTGAAATCCTGAAGTCAACAACTTCAACGTCACATGGTTTTTTTATGGCCGATACTCTTTTTCTTTGGAGGTATTTTATTCCCAATGTCTGTATCTCACAGATGTAGTTGACATTACAGGCACATATTGCCTCCAGGCCTTCTCTCTCTTTCTGTCTATTTTAAGAGGTGAAAGCTGGTGCAGAGAAGCCACAAGGGGCTGCTTCTGACAAATGATTCCAACCAGAACAGTTCCCCCTTTGAAGGGGAATAGATAGAGAGAAAGAAGCAGAGCAGAGCCTTGCAACACAATTAGACCCAACCAAATCATGAGAAAACAAAAAGATAATTGCTTAACTATTTGCACATCATTACAACACTATATAGACATGTCATTTGAAATGTCATTATGCTTTTGGATCTTTGTAAGTGTAATGTTAACTGTTCATTTTTGAGAGAGAGATCAGAGTCCTGGCACTGTTGTGAATAAATACCCTTAGTTTCCCAGCCTGAAAGTGTTGTTTTTCTTCATCCCCTGAAGTAATTGAAGTTCACTTCACACATTTTTAATTCAAACCAGGCTCATCCCTGAGAACACTGAATTGTTGCATGACAGTGCTCTTCTTATGTGGAATGAAATAGGCTCTATAGCAACTAATATAGAAACGCATTGCTATATAAGATGAAATAACATAGCAACAAAATACACTGAACAAAAATATATAGTGTTGGTCCCATATTTCATGAGCTGAAATAAAAGATACCAGAAATGTTCCAAACACACAAAAAGCTTAATTCTGTCATTGTGTGCACAAATGTGTTTATATCCCTGTTAGTGAGCATTTCTCCTTTGCCAAGATAACCCATCTACCTGACAGGTGTGACATATAAAGACCAGTACACAATTCCTGGAAGCTGAAAATGTCCCAGTTCTTCCACGGCCTGCATGCTCACCGGACATGTCACCAATTGAGCATGTTTGGGATGCTCTGGGTCGACATGTACGACATCGTGTTCCAGTTCCCGACAATATCCAGCAACTTCGCACAGCCATTGAAGAGGAGTGGCACAACATTCCACAGGCCACCATCAACAGCCTGATCAACTCTAAGCGAAGGACATTTGTCACGCTGCATGAGGCAAATGTTGGTCACACCAGATACTGACTCGCATCCCTACTTTTTTTTGGTATCTGTGACCAACAGATGCATATCTGTATTCCCAGTCATGTGAAATTATATAGATTAGATTAGGGCTTAATGAATTTATTTAAATTGACTGATCTCCTTATATGAACTGTAACTCAGTAAAATCTTTGAAATTGTTGCAGGTTGTGTTTATTTCAATTTATTTTGGTAAACAATGATTTGTTAAATCCAGTACGATGCATCTGCTAGTGTATTTCACTGTATTTCAAAAGGTGATTGTGCACATATCTCAGTATACAACCCAATATCCTAGTGCACTTTCCTCCCAGTTCCTATACTTCCTGTATAAATCAAATATTACATTAAAAGTTTGAGAGCTCACACCTGTTTCCCAAGTAGTTGCCGGGCAATCTGCTGTTGATAGCCTGTTTGGGGAAGTGGTGAGGACTGATCAGTGTCCTGTCTGGGTCAGTTATGGCCCTCTAGACCCTGTAGGGAATAGTGTTTCCCTGCACCGTGCCCATCCTGTGTGAATAGACTGATGCAACTAGAGCGGAGAGTGAGAGGAGGACCTGGTTGAACCCTCCCTGACCCTTGACCCCTTCTCAGACCATAAACACACACACACACACACACACACGATGTTAAGAAGTCTAGCGATAGAAGTACTGCACCAGAATCAGCTTACTCTCCCCAAATCTTAGACTGACCTTAGATCAGTCTCTGGGGGCACTTCATCCTACTCCCAACATACTGTAGGAACGATGGTGGGGATGTATGGGATGGTGGAGAGTGGATGATGCCATTACCCCCCCCCCCCCCTCCCCCGAAGGAAGTGGATGGCAGTGGGGGTGGGGTCCAATCAGAGGAAATGACTTAAAATAGCTGTGTAGACATAAGGTCAGGTTTGGAAAGTAGCAACTTTGCATTGGGCCTGTATGTACGATTGCTTTTAGAAAGAAGGCCTAACTAACTAGCTGTGGGTTTTCTGCTCAATACAGTATAGACCACTAGTGGATAGTCTTTGTTTGAGTGAAGTAGTGTGTGTGTGTTCTGACATTACCTAACCACCCCTCTCCCCCTGCAGAGCTGCAGCCCTCGGAGCATCTACTGGTCGAAAGTTCCGTGTGGCTGCCACTCAACGTGGTCTCCAACGGCAACTCCTCCAGCAGCTCGCAGGCGGTGGGCGTGACCAAAATCGCTAAGTCTGTCATCGCCCCATTGGCCCAGCAGCACGTGTCAGTCTTCATGCTCTCGACCTATCAGACCGACTTCATCCTGGTGAGTCCCCTGTCTCTGTGACCCCTTCAGTTATTACCTGCTGGGGCTTATTGGGTTGTCTGATGTGATTCTTTCATTGTTTTTCAATGTAATGTAATAGGCCTACAGGCCTCTGAACATTCTGTAACGTTACTCCCTACTAAACGTGCCCCTGGTGTCTAACCATTACAACAGTTGCTAAAGCGATAGCCATAGGCATCATGCCCATAGGGGGCACAAGGGCACAGATTTGTCCTAATTTTTCAGATTTTAAATGAATTACTGATCTTCCTTTTTAAGCCCACATGTTATCATTATTTATAAAAAGGAGGAGGCAAACTGACTGGACCAAGTAAAGTGTACCCCCCCTATTTTCCCAAGTAAGTGGTTCCTTTCAAGGTGCGCCACAGAGCAAAGACACACAGCGTTTGATCTGCCTATAGCTGCCCGTGATGTGCAGGACTCTCAGGAGGTATGCTTGTAAATTAATTTGATCAAGCTATGTAGCCTACTGATTCCTTCTTGATGAGTACATTTAAAAAAAGAAATATATATTATTGGTTCTCTCTAATACCTCATAACTAGCTACCAAGCCATTTTAGGCTATTAGACAAGTTCGAGTAGCTTGTCTAATTATCTTAGCTGGCATGCCTGCTGGCAAGGTTGCTAGACTATAGAAAAACAAGCAATAACTAAATACTGAATAAGACTCGCATTCCTTTCAATATTTTACCCAGATTTTAGCAGAGATGCAGATAAGCATATTTGGTTCCTTTAACAAAAGAACCATCAGTCAGGAGGATACAGACAGCTCAAGAGGTATGCTTTAATATGCAGAAAAATAAACCGACTTTTGACATAGAATTAAGCATAATGATTATGGCTCTATTGCAGGAATAAGCTGTTTCAGGTGTTTGAATTTTTTTTAAATTCTCGAACTCAAACCTGCCATCCTCACTTACTTTGTGTCCCCTCAAATCCGTGTAAAAAAATAGCATATTACACAATGATGGAAGCAATGGGTCAAAGCGTTGCATGTACCGGAAGACGGCGATGATAAGTTGTGATGAAGTAGGTATAGCTTTGCAAAGCAGTTGCATTTGTCCCACTCCAAACGTAAAATAAATGTTATAAGTACAAATAGGCCATTAGTCTATTTGAAGTAATAGAAGTGACTACAATGTAGCTTCTTTTTTTTCTCTCTCAATGTCACTGACTGTCAGCCCGTATGTTGTCCGCTTACTGTAGGTGAGGTAGAAGGACCCGGCTGTCAGCCCGTATGTTGTCCGCTTACTGTAGGTGAGGTAGAAGGACCTGGCTGTCAGCCCGTATGTTGTCCGCTTACTGTAGGTGAGGTAGAAGGACCCGGCTGTCAGCCCGTATGTTGTCCGCTTACTGTAGGTGAGGTAGAAGGACCCGGCTGTCAGCCCGTATGTTGTCCGCTTACTGTGGGTGAGGTAGAAGGACCCGGCTGTCAGCCCGTATGTTGTCCGCTTACTGTAGGTGAGGTAGAAGGACCTGGCTGTCGTTATTAATACTGTCTTACTGTAGGTGAGGGAGAAGGACCTGGCTGTCGTTATTAATACTGTCTTACTGTAGGTGAGGGAGAAGGACCTGGCTGTCGTTATTAATACTGTCTTACTGTAGGTGAGGGAGAAGGACCTGGCTGTCGTTATTAATACTGTCTTACTGTAGGTGAGGGAGAAGGACCAGGCTGTCGTTATTAATACTGTCTTACTGTAGGTGAGGCAGAAGGACCTGGCTGTCGTTATTAATACTGTCTTACTGTAGGTGAGGCAGAAGGACCTGGCTGTCGTTATTAATACTGTCTTACTGTAGGTGAGGGAGAAGGACCTGGCTGTCGTTATTAATACTGTCTTACTGTAGGTGAGGCAGAAGGACCTGGCTGTCGTTATTAATACTGTCTTACTGTAGGTGAGGTAGAAGGACCAGGTTGTCGTTATTAATACTGTCTTACTGTAGGTGAGGGAGAAGGACCTGGCTGTCGTTATTAATACTGTCTTACTGTAGGTGAGGGAGAAGGACCTGGCTGTCGTTATTAATACTGTCTTACTGTAGGTGAGGTAGAAGGACCTGGTTGTCGTTATTAATACTGTCTTACTGTAGGTGAGGGAGAAGGACCTGGCTGTCGTTATTAATACTGTCTTACTGTAGGTGAGGGAGAAGGACCTGGTTGTCGTTATTAATACTGTCTTACTGTAGGTGAGGGAGAAGGACCAGGCTGTCGTTATTAATACTGTCTTACTGTAGGTGAGGGAGAAGGACCAGGCTGTCGTTATTAATACTGTCTTACTGTAGGTGAGGTAGAAGGACCTGGTTGTCGTTATTAATACTGTCTTACTGTAGGTGAGGGAGAAGGACCTGGCTGTCGTTATTAATACTGTCTTACTGTAGGTGAGGGAGAAGGACCTGGTTGTCGTTATTAATACTGTCTTACTGTAGGTGAGGTAGAAGGAACAGGTTGTCGTTATTAATACTGTCTTACTGTAGGTGAGGGAGAAGGACCTGGCTGTCGTTATTAACACACTGGAGGAAGAGTTCAACATCTACAGAGAGGTGGGGGGAGAGTACTCGGCTGTTCTCAGCCAAGATGTCCGCAATGGCTTCCAGAAGAACGGCAAAGAAGGTACGTCGCAGCAGAGAGAGGGGAGGGGAGGGGTGAGACTGAATGTATTGGAGGGAGTCACAGAAAGGGACAGACGGAGAGAATATATAATATCAGTCTGTGCTGTTTTTTGAGGAAACTATGGGTAACAGAATAGCAATGTTTTCCAATAAAATCCCCCCACATGATAAAGTGAAGACATGCTTGTACTCTATAACACTACTTCTCACTGTCCCAGTGCTATAGGTTATTTCAGATTGGGTTCAGGTTCTAAACTATTATTACCCTTCTGTTTCATATCCAGCCCCCCAGCTGACAGTGCACCCTTTGCTGATACCTCAGAACCAGTTCTGTGTGATGAGTCTGGACCCAGACACTCTGCCTGCCATCGCAACAACACTCATCGACGTGCTCTTCTACTCTAACAGGTTAGCTCTGCTCCACGCAAAACCCTTGTCCCTTTTATCAGAGTTGTTGCCTTACCAGTTCAAGTCAAGATGGCTGCAGTGTGAAATCCCTCGTTAATGCCGGGTTTATCCTTACTTAGGGTAATGCTTCTGCCATATTTTTGTAAAAAACAAACAAAAAAACAGTTGTTTTAGGACGGCACATAAGTGTTCTTATTCTGAGTCTATGATGTAAATGATTTTCTTCCCCAGTCCTAAAGAGGGCGCTCTTCCCAGCCAGGACCTGGATTGTATCAAGTTCTTTTCCTTCTCTCTGATCGATGGCTACGTCTCTCTGGTCATGGACACAGAGGCACAAAGACAGTAAGACTAATCTCCTCTCACTTCTCTTACAACACGAGATACAAAAAGTATGATTCTCAATCAGGGACAACGATTTACAGCTGCCTCTGATTGAGAATCATACCCGGCCGAACACAAACAACCCAACATAGAAAAATAACACATGGACAACCCACCCCAACTCACGCCCTGACCAACCAAATAAATACAAGAAAAAGGAAAAACAGGTCAGGAACGTGACAATTTCTCCGTGTCTTTGCCATGATGAGGGTGACAAAATGACTACCGTAATCAGAATTATGGGAAGTTTGAGCGCGCTCGATTTACGTCACATTATGTGACGGTGCTCAGTTTTTTGGCGGCATGAATCTTGTGAAAGCGGGAAAAATCCATAAATTAGCCGCGTCATTGTATAAACCGCAAGGTTCAAAGCGTGGGAAAAAGTAGCGGCTTATAGTCCGGAAATTACGGTAAGCACCCACCTAATTATTATTTTTTATATTTTTTTCTTAGCAGTCAAACTGCCGACGCGTTCATGTCATGTGACATGCACACGTCATTGTAATAGTATTTGGAAGATGAATACACAACGCAGAGTTTGAGAGGACTAAAAATTAGAGTACTAATGGTCAATAGCGAATTGTAAGTAGGAGTTGGGTTTCAGTTCAACATCTGTGGAATGTCACTCCTGAACTCAGAGCAACGTGTTCTACGTGGGCCACGTTTTCATTGGTCTGTACATTGAGTCTGGAGTTGGATACATGTTATTTGGCCATTGGCCAAGTTGTCCTGCAAGGACTTCTGATTGGTCAACCCCAGGCTAGGGTGGGGGGTTATAAGTGGCATCCTGTCCTTTGTTCTGAAGGGGGGAAATGCTGAGGACAGGGGGAGACTGAACATCTGCCTCCCAGCATAACATCTTGATTTGTCCTCTCTGAATAAACCTATTTTTCTCCCCCTGATTTGCTTTGGAGTTTGTGTTATTGAAGAATAGACATAAATTGCTAACATCATGTAGACGTTGTTAACACGTGACACTTACATGTTACGTGTCAGTTTAATATTTCATATCTGACAATGAACATGTACATGAAATGTCTATCTTATACAATGAAAAAAATCTTATAAGACAACCCTATGCTTAGCATGACAGTAATATAGTACATGTAGCTAAAATAGGCCTATCACAAAGAACAGTAACAACTTATTTTATGGTATATAAGAAAAAAGATTAGGCTAGTTAATATGCAGCCGGCACTCCTGGATCTAGGCCTAAAGTGCCATCGCAATGTATTCAGACTCTTTTTGTTATTATTCCACATTTTGTTACATTACAGCCTTATTCTAAAATGGATTACGTAAAAAAAAAAATAGGAACATGTTTCATTTCATCCATTTTAGAATAAGGCTGTAATGTAACTGTGGGAAAAGGGAAGGGGTCTGAATACTTTCCGAATACACTGTATTTCAAAAATAAATATGGACAGCACCCAGTGCTGAAAGTTGAGTAGGCCAATTTACTAAAAGCTTTGTTGGAGCCCTATTTAAGAAATAAGTAGGGTAGTCTTACCTGTTTGACAGACCCAATTATGCTATATTGGTCGTTATTTCCTCCAATAGGGAGAGTCTCGCCAGATCTTTCCAAAAGTGCTAGGAAATCAAATGCATCATCATTTTTACCCAGGCCTATTATTTTCCAATTTCAATCTTATATGACAACACTATGCTTGACATGACTTCTATCAGAAATTTTGCACGGAAACCTCCTCGGCCCTAAAAGTCCTCGCTCCGTGAGAGAAGCAGACATGAAAGAGAACTTTAGCCTACCGATGTCAACTAGATTTTTCATGCATTCATCATTCTATTGATTTATAACATTATTATGGTGAGCAAGGCTTCAATTCGTATTCTAGAGTAACAAGTAGGCTAATGACAAGAGAAGCTGCAGGTATCTAATTTTTGTTGACTAACAAATAGCCTACCAAATGGCAGAAATTATCAACAGAAACATATCAAAAAAACAATAGAAATTAAATGTTTCAAGTTGTCACATGCACAAGTACAGTGACATGCCTTTCTTGCAAGCACCTAACATAACAATGCAGTAATCAATAACAATGTAATACAACAAATAACATGAGGCCTAGTGCTTATTTGACTCTTTGCACCTTGCTTTATTTGAAAGGATTTGACGATGGTTAGTTTAAGACTTAGAGGAAAACAGTGCAGCGGGTCATGATAGGCCTACACAGTTGAAGACATCACGCACGGGCCCCAAGGGCTATAAGCAAAGCAGCAAAGTTGATGGACACCTTTAGAGACAGTGGATTGATGCATGTTGTATATATTACTATTGTTATTCAAAATGTGCCTGCAGTGCCATATAAGACATGTCAAACTCAGAGGGCCGAGTGTCTCCGGGTTACGCTCTTCCTTTGTACTTGATTGAGGAATTAAGGTCACTGGTTAGTAAGGAACTCTCCTCACCTGGTTGACTAGGTCTTAATTGAAAGGAAAAAACAAAAACCAGCAGACACTAGGCCCTCCATGGAATGAGTTTGAAACCCCTGATGAAAGAGGACACTTCTTTTGAGCCTAAAATAGAATAAAGAAATATGTAGACCCTCCCGCAGTTGAGACTTTACGGTATTATAATAGCACTATGGCTCCAGGCGTCACACAGACGCTAGTCAGGCGTTCGATAGCCAGATGGTGGGGATATTGCTCCTCCTGAATTCAGGCCTGTGATACTTGGTAGCAGCAATGACCAACACTGTGTGTGTCTGTGTGTATTCTAGGTTCCCTGCTGATCTTCTCTTCACAAGTTCCTCCAGGGAGCTGTGGAGGATGGTGCGCATTGGGGGACAGCCTCTGGGTTTCGGTAAACTACCTTTTAATCCATCCTCTGAAAGACCCACTATAAGTATGTTAGGATCATGCCCAACTCTAACCTGGGTAGACTGATACTTATACTGATACCACAAATACTTAATTGTTGATCACTCCATCTCTCTTCTCTTCTCCAGACGAGTGTGGCATTGTTGCCCAGATATCCCAGCCCTTAGCCGACAACGACATCTCAGCCTATTATATCAGCACCTTCAGCTTCGACCATGCCCTGGTGAGCAAGCCTTTAGCTGCTGATGTGACACCCACTGGCACCCAGCTTTACTCTACAGAACATGTAGTATAGAACTTTAGAAGAGGGTATGTTCTGATTCTGACCAACAGAGGGCACTGTTCACCCCTGGATAAAGGGTAACGTGTAGTTTAATGACTGTGATAGTTTTTTTTATCCAAGAATACAGTAGCAGGTGTTTGCAACAGGGCTTATAAACATCACAAGAACGTCAGAAGCGCTATCAGATGACAGAATGAATGTTTGATTTGTCAGAGGATGCTAAATCAACCGCTTCCTGTGGACTTTCCAGCTTTTGTTGGTTTGACGTGTCTTCTGCACTATCTGCATAGTTGACACCTGAATGACACCGATAGTTTGACGTGAGATACCTGACTAAGAGATAAGCTGTCAGTCAGAATGCTTCTCATGCTGAAGACAATCGGATTATAAATGGAAAACCATCCACGTCGCGGAACCTGACATATTGCTCCTGGACACGCTAAACACCTTCTTCGCCCACTTTGAGGATAACACAGTGCCACCGACGCGGGCCGGTCCCGAGGACTGTAAGCTCTAGTTCTCCGTGGCCGACGTGAGTAAGACTTTTAAGCGTGTTAACCCCCTCAAGGCTGCCTGCCCAGATGGCATCCCTAGCCGCGTCCTCAGAGCATGTGGAGACCTGCTGGCTGGAGTGTTTACGGACATATTCAATCTCTCCCTATCACAGTCTGCTCTCCCCACTTGGTTTAAGATGTCCACCATTGTTTCTGTACCCAAGAAAGCAAAAGTAACTGACCTAAATGACTATCGCCCCGTAGCACTCACTTCTGTCATGAAGTGCTTTGAGAGGCTAGTTAAGGATCATATCACCTTAGCTGACACCCACTGCAATTTGCATACCCCCCCCCCCAATAGATCCACGGATGATGCAATCGCCATCGCACTGCACACTGCCCAATCCTATCTGGATGAGGAATACCTATGTAAGAATGCTGTTCATTAACTACAGCTCAGCCTTCAACATGTGGCGGTCATGACATTTTGTCAGCCGGGGATTGTCAAGCAAATAACTGCCGGTCTCAAGGTAATTGACTGTTAATTACGTGAACACATTTAGCCTACAAGCCACAGATGCAGACCTTTGGAACATCTACATTTTAAAAAAGTATAATAAATCAATTTAATATACGCCATCACAATAAATCCATTATTTATTTTGGGTCATAGAAATATGATATGAAGGGTCAGAATAGCGTACGCTGAGTTGTCTGTATGTTAGGCCCCAATATGGCTATGGGCTACACTAGTTCATTTAGCAGACAAGATATGCCTAAAAATCTGTGGTATTATTTTATAGTATGTACAATACAATTGAACTGAATAAAATAGAAAGGTTATTTTTTTCAAACGATTTCCAACGAAGTGCGCACATGTGGATATTCTGTGTTGAGCGGTTAACAAAGAAACAGGTCCTCCTATATGCAAAATCTAGAGTTGTCTTTGCAACTTTAGTTGTGATACAAATGTTGGGTTATATGTTCAGATTTTTAATACATTCTAAGGCTTGTCGGTTAGGACGTCTACTTGCATGACACAGGTAATTTTTCCAACAATTGTTTAGACAGATTATTTCACTTATAATTAACTATCACAATTCCAGTGGGTCAGAAGTTTACATACACTAAGTTGGCTATGCCTTTAAACAGCTTGGGAAATTCCAGAAAATTATATGGCTTTAGAAGCTTCTGATAGGCTAATTGACATCAATTGAGTCAATTGGAGGTGTACCTGTGGATGTATTTCAAGGCCTACCTTCCAACTCAGTGCCTCTTTGCTTGACATCATGGGAAAATCTAAAGGAATCAGCCAAGACCTCAAAAACAATTGTTGACCTCCACAAGTCTGGTTCATCCTTGGGAGCAATTTCCAAATGCCTGAAGGTACCACGTTCATCTGTACAAACAAGTATAAAGTATAAACACCATGGGACCACGCAGCCGTCATACCGCTCAGGAAGGAGACATGTTCTGTCTCCTAGAGATGAATGTACATAGGTGCAAAAAGTGCAAATCAAATCCAGAACAACAGCAAAGGGCCTTGTGAACATGCTGGAGGAAACGGGTACAAAAGTATCTATATCCATAGTAAAACGAGTCCTATATCGACATAATCTGAAAGGCCGCTAGCAAGAAATAAGCCACTGCTCCAAAACTGCCATAAAAAAGCCAGACTATGGTTTGCAACTGCACATGGGGACAAAGATTGTACTTTTTGGAGTAATGTTCTCTGGTTGATGAAATAAAAATAGGACTATTTGGCCATAATGACCATCGCTATGTTTGGAGGAAGAAGGGGGAGGCTTGCAAGCCGAAGAACACCATCCCAACTGTGAAGCACGGGGGTGGCAGCATCATGTTGTGGGGGTGCTTTTGCTGCAGGATAGACTGGTGCACTTCACAAAATAGATGGCATCATGAGGAGAGAAAATTATGTGGATATATTGAAGCAACATCTCAAGACATCAGTCAGGAAGTTAAAGCTTGGTCGCAAATGGGTCTTCCAACTGGACAATGACCCCAAGCATACTTCCAAAGTTGTGGCAAAATGGCTTAAGGACAACAAAGTCAAGGTATTGGAGTGGCCATCCCAAAGCCCTGACCTCAATCCCATAGAAAATGTGTGGGCAGACCTGAAAAAGCGTGTGCGAGCAGGGAGGCCTACAAACCTGACTCAGTTACACCAGCTCTGTCAGGAGGAATGGGACAAAATTCACCCAACTTATTGTGGGAAGCTTGTGAAAGGCTACCTGAAATGTTTGACCCAAGTTAAGCAATTTAAAGGCAATGCTACCAAATACACTCAATTAGTATGTAAACTTCTGACCCACTGGGAATGTGATGAAAGAAATAAAAGCTGAAATAAGTAATTCTCTCTACTATTATTCTGACATTTCACATTCTTCAAATAGTGGTGATCCAAACTGACCTAAGACAGGGAATGTTTACTAGGATTAAATGTCAGGAATTGTGAAACTGAGTTTAAATGTATTTGGCTAAAGTGTATGTAAACTTCCGACTTCAACTGTATATTGTGTATTCTAGTCAAGGCCATCCTATCAACTATTGCTGTACATATACAATTGTATCCTACCTATTAATCAGATACACTATATATTCTATCCACATACTGTCCATTTTTTGTCTTTTATCCCATCCTATATACTTCAACATTGCTTGTCCTAATATTTCTTAGTTCCATTCTTTTACTTTTAAATTTGCGTGTATTGTTGCGTATTTAAGTGATAATGCCTGAGAAGCCGGTGTTTGGAGGATATATTGGCACGGGGGTTGTTAGGGCCGAGACTTTGTCCCGGGCCTGCAAACCGTGCCAATATATCCTCCAAACACCGACTTCTCGGGCATTATCACTCTTATACAACTGGTTACCAATTTTTTTTTCAAATAATAATTGACATATTGTATTTAAAAAATGTTATTTTGATTAATTTATTCATATTATTTCATTCTTCAAGTAGATATAATCCCGACACACATCTAGGTTTGCTACACAAGTGGGCTGGTCATTCGTTCTATCTGTTCTGTTCTGTTCGTTCATTCTAAATGTTCCATTGCCATACTGGTTGGCAATGTTCTTATCCCTTGGTTGCTAGCTAGCCAACTACAGCTAACTTAGTCATGTCAAAAAGCCAGAATAACAGCAAAATAGGGACATTTGCGTTTGTTTAAGGTGTTTTATATTGACATTTATTTGGATACATCTATATGCGCCCGAGTGGATTATTAATTATTATTATTAATCGATTATAAATGCCTTTTTTTAAACTTTTTTTTGCGTGAACTGGTGCACGCATGTTTTGGGGCAGGGCTAGTTGAGAGGAAGTGATAGCCAGCCTGCCTTACTGTGTGTGTGTGTCAGTCAATCACTCAGTTGGGTCTGTACTCCGACTGAGTGATTGACTGATACTCACTCACAGTCTCTCTCTTACACACACACACACACACGGCAGGTAGGTAGTGGTTAGAGCGTTGGACCAGTAACCGGAAGGTTGCAAGATCGAATCCCCGAGCTGACAAGGTCAAAATCTGTTCTGCCCCTGAACAAGGCAGTTTACCCACTAGGCCGCCATTGAAAATATGAATTTGTTCTTAACTGACTTGCCTAGTTAAATAAAGGTTACATAAATAAATAAATGAGCTAATGAGGCACGATTTCGCCTGGCATAGAAAATGTGCTCACTCGTCTGGACACTGTCGTTCAGAGGAGCTAACCAACTACACAGCTAACACAATCACTTCAAACTAAAGCTGGAAAGACTGCAAACTAGCTGCATTTCATTTCGTTGTACCTTTTTTTAAATGACATTTCTTTGTACATTATGGCAGCTGATTCATGATTCATGTCGGAGAGACAGCAAGGTTTATACAAATCTCCGCTGTTGAAAACTAAAATGTTAGTCTAAAAGAAATGTGAGAATGACAAGATGATTTTTCTAGTGGAGATCAAGTTTATTAAGTGCCTGGCTGGACTGATGAGACCGTGGATTGCGCAGTTAGATGGAACAGAATAAATAGGCATTTCAACATCATAGATTTAGCCGGTGGTAACTTGTGGAATAGACAACAGTTGGAATGTGGTTTTAATCTATCAGCATTCAGGATTAGACCTGTTGTATAATGTTAGATATTACTGCACTTTTGGAGCTAGGAACACAAGCATTTCGCTACACCCGCAATAACATCTGCTAAATATGTGTATGTGACCAATAACATTTGATTTAAGATGCTGGTGGAGTAGGAATTGGAACCATATTCCATTCTGTTCTCTTCTCCTGTGTTCTACTGTAGGTACCTGAAGAGGACATAGTGAGTGTGACTGAGATGCTCCAGCAGCACAGGAAAGAGCCAGCCTGCTGATGGCGACCTGACGGCTTGGTCCATACTACTCCCCTCTCCGTGTCCTGGGGAAGTACAGGGCTGAAGAGAGATGCGAACTCCGTGCCTAGACTAGCACTGCAGCGTGAGCAGTATTAACCATAAACTTTGTTGCCATGACCACCAAAAGCGCTTCAAGGAAGGGGTGTCGGAAGAGAGCATCTTGTCTTCCCAGAATCCCCTGGGAGACGCACTGATTGAACGCTGCCAGGACCCCCGACCAATGCACACAATGGGACAAGGGGATTGGTGAACTGAAGTACAGTTGTGATGATGGTAACACTGTACTTAAGGCCTGCAGGTATAATGCATTATGATGCGGTTATGTTTTCATTAGATGACTTGTTATAGGCATATATAACCCCCTCATGTCTTGTTATCGTCTCATAAAGATCCTGACTAAATAACAGCCATCGAGTCATAGCCCAAGCCTTGTAATAACGCATTATAAAGGCTTGTACATGTTTATAACATGTAATAATGTATAATACCTGCAGTTTATAAAATGTAACCGTGAGGGATTTTCTTATGCTACTTACCTGCTTGCTGCAGGGCACAAACATGTTACTAGTACTATAAACAACACGACTGTCTTCCAGTGATGTTTATATCGTAATGCTGTGTCAGAACGCCACCCTTTGTGTCAAAGGTCAAGTTATTTCATGGTTGAGTGAATTATGTGAAGCACAACTTATGCATTGGTAAAAAATGATTCTCCATTGGTGCTTTTTATTCGCCATATCTTCACAAATTGTACTTGTAAGGCACGTAAATGGGCTAATCGCACCCCAATAACTGAAGCTGCTCAGTGATGTGTCTGCACAAGTCTTATTTTGGACAATCACATTAGAGAAAAAAGACATACCAAAAAAAAAAAGTCAAGTTTGAGGTGTATTGGTGGAAATTAGTGTTAATTGTTAAATATATCAGAATTATATTTTCTTGAAAAACGTACGCAGGCAAAACTAGGGGGGAAAAATAACATCCCATAATTACCAGGTTAAAGAGTAGCTTTATTCAGTGCCGTGATGCAGTTTCAACATCAATATTTTTTTAAGGGTCAAAATTTCTGTACTTTGTCTTATTCTTCAATTTTCTTTTTCAATTTGCACAATTTAAGAAATGTATTATTAAATAATGTATTGGTTCTGGACTTCATTATGGATACATTGTCACCTCATTTTTTCCCCAGTTAACATTTGATTGTTAATTTACTTTTGTATGGATGAATTTACACTAAAATAGCTTAGATATGGGTTTGAGACATTACACATACTTTGTCAAACTAAGTTATGCAATGTCTTCATGACAACCGTTGTGTTTCTTCAGTCTTGTTGAGTGGACTTGTAATCTATATTAGATGAGTGGGTGTGCATTTAAATGGGAGGAGAATGTTCCACACTAAACATGACATTTTTATAGAAATTCAAAGAAAATGTGACATTTCCTTTATTGGTTGTGGTTGAGACACCACTCTTATACTAGAGTTGATCAAGCCATCATAAGTGTCTCCTTCGCTCACCAGCACAGAAGAACTCTAACAGACTTACAATATGTTTGGTAAATATTTTTACTGTACTCTTACAACAACAGTTAACCATTTGTGACATACTTGGATTGTTAAAAGAATAACCTACTATTGTTTGATTGTCAAGTTTTTGTGTGCATGCGTAAAGTGTGTGTTATGTCCCTAAGTATACATACACACTGTATAGCAAACATTGTAATAACCATGTTGCCCTTCACCAGTTTTACTCAGCGTCTTTCTAGTGATCAAGTTGGAGACAGCACGTGCAGCACCCCACTCTGGAAATGTGGACAAGTATCAGAAGTCTTTAGACCAAACCATAGAGCTTTCCAAATTGTCAGATCATGAAGCTGGCATCCTCCTGACTAGTTACGTAAGTAACAAGATGGAATTGAGGTGGTTCGGTCAATATCTTTGCCCGAGACCTGATGAATTGCATTAGCTCCCCAGGATAATGACTGGGCTTTATCTCAGTGGGCTAACCCAAGTATTGAGGGCCTGTAGGGAACCGGGGGTCACCGTGACAAACCGTAGTGACGGCCTCTTCTGGTGAATGAATTTCCCAAATTCCTCATGATTCGAAGTGATGACTTAACCCACGTGATCTCATATGGTTTTCTCAGAACTGCCCGTCGCAGTGTCACGGCAATTATTGTTTGAAGCTCAACTTTCTGCCAATATTCCACAGGGTTAGACAGTGATGACTGTTAACCCACATGATTTCATATGCTTTTCTCAGAACTGTATTATTCATGGGAAAGCTGTAACTACTGTGTAACAACCACCGATTCAGATCATAGGCTATAACGGTACCTTTTTACACTGCTCAGCATAGTTCTGAACTATACTAGAAAACAGGTGAATTGCACAAGGAGAATGTCAGTGAACTGATTTGAATTACCCCCCTCGTGTTTGCAGATGAAAACGAATGGCTTCCTGAACGGCCAGCAGGCCCCCAGCATGGATGGGGTTCCCTCAGCAACCATCGCTATCTCCACCACTAAGAAGAAGCTTCGGAACATCTCCAACAAAGCCATGATCTTCCACTGGCACATCGACGTGGTAACCAAATACATGACTGACATGTTGGAGGTCTCAGATAATGACACTCAGATTCTTCTGGGCCTCCTGAGGGATTCCAGGAACCGTCTCAAGAAACTCTCTGGCCGTGTAGAGGTGCTCCTGCAGATTCTGGACCCAAACACACCCACTACTACGTCCACTAAGCCCCAAGATGTGCTCCGTGATGACTATGAGAAGAAGATCTACGGCTGGGCTGTGCTAAACAGGCACAAGGAATTTCTGGCCATGGTGTTAAAGGAAGTTGCTGGCTTTAAGGATCACAGTGTGTGAGGATTATACGAAGTGGTTGTTTGTCACCCAAGGGTGATTTTAGAATATTTATTCCAAAATAATCAGGTATTTCATGTAACTGAAGAATCGGGACAAAGGCCAACCGCCAATAATATAAATATGAAAGAGAAGAGTGTGATTGCTGCACAGTATATATTTTATATCTATTTTTGAATTTATTTTTTGTTATTATTTTCGAAACAGTCTTGAATCAAATTCATTGGTTTGCTCTTAGTTATCAAATGTTGTATTCATATTTAAGATACTCAGTTCACTCTCTTTTTAAGCTATTTTGTCCCTACTGCTCCTTGTCTATGGAGCCTCAATTATTCCCTTATGCCCCACACATGGCAGATACATTGAGGTCAATGAGGTAGTGGACGGTAAACTCAAGTAAACCCAGTTTAGGGTTAGGGATCTATTTACCCATGAAGCTCAGGGATTTTGCGCATCAATTTTTTTATGACAACATCCCTGGTTGAGGGTATCCTGGTCGAATGAGTCAAAATTGAAGGAGCATCTCCTCCTGACTGAGCTGATGCACAGGGGTGATGGTGGTTGTGGTTATAGAGTGAAGTAGAACCACAGGAAGTAGTACAGGCACTTCCAGGACGATCAGGAAGTCCCAGACAGTGAAAGGCTATGTCTCAAATGGCACTCTATTCTCTAGTGAACTACTTTTGACCAGAGCCCAAGTAGTTCACTAAATTGGGAATAGGGTGCCATTTGGGACGCAAACACTGCCTCCCTAATCAGTCACATCTCATGACTTCCTTCCTGCATCCTCACACAACACAGAAAGCAGGCTGACGTCTGTCAGTTTCATTCTGATGCTGCATACTAAAGCGTTGCCTATGCCATAGATGGTTATTGTATAATACAAATATATGCATCCGTGTACTGTAGGTTGTTTTCGATAAGTGTCTGCTAAATAGCCTATTTAACTGTACACTATATGGGTTTGTGTTTAAACTTGCCACTTTTGGTCTCTTTTAGCTACGTCAAGTAGTGGTGGCCTTTTTATAAACTGGACATTTGTGTTCAATTTACACACAAAATGTATGTGTTCAATTTGTCATGCGATTGATATGAACACCTCAAAAAGAAGAATCAAATGGGTGATGTTCCCTTCAAGAGCTGTAGGTAGTAAACACTGTAAATGTTATATTTAATTAAAAAACAATATGAATACTGTAATGAATGACTACTTTTACTGTGTTTGTTTTGCCATTCATATTAAATGCTCAGTGTAGCCAAAATTCTGTTCTTCCTTTGTTTTGTATGAAATGTGTACAACAGCTGATGAAACAAACACTGTACATGTGAAACATGTGATCAGTGTTATTTCCCCAATAGTTGCCGGTTGAAAATCAACACAGAACCTTCAATTCAGCAGGTTCTGCATGGCTGGAGCTGTGGATTGACTCAGGACATCACCAGGCAAAAATAATAAAGACTCTAACAAACGTCTATGCCAATAACCGCTAGCTTTCAGGTTACATATTCCTACCATTAAGCTTCTATGGTAATGCACTGCTCAGGTCCTATTGTTACTTCTACAGTGTCTGCATCTGGGTCTTACCTAAACGTGATATGTGGTTAATGCACTGCTCTGGTCCCCTTCCCTGCTCCACTCAGACAGCCTTAGCAAGATTATAATTTTTTTATTCCTTTTTGACCATTTAATGGGAAACTAAACTCAGCAAAAAAAGAAACGTCCTCTCACTGTCAACTGCGTTTATTTTCAGCAAACTTAACATGTGTAAATATTTGTATGAACATAACAAGATTCTACAACTGAGACATAAACTTAACAAGTTTCACAGACATGTGACTAACATAAATTGAATAATGTGTCCCTGAACAAAGGGAGGGTCAAAATCAAAAGTAGCTGTCAGTATCTGGTGTGGCCACCAGCTGCATTAAGTACTGCATTGCATCTCCTCCTCGTGGACTGCACCAGATTTGCCTGTTCTTGCTGTGAGATGTTACCCCACTCTTCCACCAAGGCACCTGCAAGTTCCCGGACATTTCTGGGGGGAATGGCCCTAGCCTTCACCCTCCGATCCAACAGGTCCCAGACGTGCTCAATGGGATTGAGATCCGGGTCTTCGCTGGCCATGGCAGAACACTGACATTCCTGTCTTGCAGGAAATCACGCACAGAAAGAGCAGAATGGCTGGTGGCATTGTCATGCTGGAGGGTCATGTCAGGATGAGCCTGCAGGAAGGGTACCACATGAGGGAGGAGGATGTCTTCCCTGTAACGCACAGCGTTGAGATTGCCTGCAATGACAACAAGCTCAGTCCGATGATGCTGTGACACACCGCCTCAGACCATGACAGACCATCCATCTCCAAATCGATCCCACTCCAGAGTACAGGGCTCAGTGTAACGCTCATTCTTTCGACGATAAACGCGAATCTGACCATCACCCCTGGTGAGACAAAATCGAGACTAGTCAGTGAAGAGCACTCTTCGCCAGTCCTGTCTGGTCCAGTGACGGCGGGTTTGTGCCCATAGGCGACGTTGTTGCCGGTGATGTCTGGTGAGGACCTGCCTTACAACAGGCCTACAAGCCCTCAGTCCAGCCTCTCTCAGCCTATTGCGGACAGTCTGAGCACTGATGGAGGGATTGTGCGTTCCTGGTGTAACTCGGGCAGTTGTTGTGGCCATCCTGTACCTGTCCCGCAGGTGTGATGTTCGGGTGTACTGATCCTGTGCAGGTGTTGTTACACGTGGTCTGCCACTGCCAGGACGATCAGCTGTCCGTCCTGTCTCCCTGTAGCGCTGTCTTAGGCGTCTCACAGTACGGACATTGCAATTTATTGCCCTGGCCACATCTGCAATCATCATGCCTCCTTGCTGCATGCCTAATGCATGTTTATGCAGATGAGCAGGGACCCTGGGCATCTTTCTTTTGGTGTTTTTCAGAGTCCGTAGAAAGGCCTCTTTTTAGTGTCCTAAGTTTTCATAACTATGACCTTATTTGCCTAACGTCTGTAAGCTGTTAGTGTCTTAACAACCGTTCCACAGGTGCGCGTTCGTTAATTGTTTATGGTTCATTGAACAAGCATGGGAAATAGTGTTTAAACCCTTTACAATGAAGATCTGTTTAGTTATTTGGATTTTTACTAATTATCTTTGAAAGACAGGGTCCTGAAAAAGGGATGTTATATTACAGCAAGTAACTTACTTGTTACCCAGAACAATTTGATATATTGAGATAAAAACAGCTGGACTGGGCCTTTAATAGATGATTACACACAACATGACAAACATGGCATTGTGAATGTATTCTGGTTCATAAATCTCAATGCATATCTTCAGCCTGAGCCGAGCTTTCTGTAGTGGCAGTTGCATCACTTTCTTGCACGTCAACTTACTGAAGTTGAGAAATAGGTAGGTGTCATGGGAATAATACCGGCTGATTCAGTGGATATTTAGACATGCAACTCATCGGCCACGGAAACAAACTGAAGATGGAGTTTGGTTAAGCAAATAACCACATAAAAGGAAACATCTAAATTGATTTTTCTGATGGGTTTTTACCTTGTGTGATATCATATTGTAAGATATGAAGGAAGTTGATCATATCCGCATAACTTTTTTTCAACATATGACGAAGCAAGATGAATATAAGACTGTGACCACTGTCAGAGGGCTGAGCAACTCATTCTTGGCTAAACTGACAACATAAGCAAGGAAAAACTAAATATATAATGACATATCAGATTTTATATGTGAAGTTACCTGCAGGTAATATTATGCAACATCTGTGTCCACAACTACACTCAATTACAACATATTACAGCAAGAAAGGTTTTGCAAATTATACACAAAAAGACCTACTTGAAAACCATGTGTACTTTAATTCATGTCTTTCAGTATTGGAAAATATTGTTGTAATTTTGCGTTGACTTCTTTCCCAGGACTTCTTAAAGCATTGTGCATATTGGTGATGATGGTCACTCTGGAGGCTCACTCTTTTCGCCGAATGAAATCACCCAGGGGCTGCAGGGTCAAGGAGCTAACCACTCTCACCAAAACACTCATCAATGACAGCCTAACCAGCTATGTAAGTAGCTACATCTGTCTTAATATGCCATTTAACAGACGCTTTTATCCAAAGCAACTTACAGTCAATATATAAAAATGTTGTATGTGATCCCAGCAGGAATTGAACCCACAGCCTTACTTGGAGTTGCTAGTTCTGCCATTCTCTTACCAACTAAGCCACACACCACCTGAACCAAACAGTCTTCAGTAGCTATGTTTCCATTAACTTCCCCATTGATTTTTTTGTTGTCTATAAATGCGATAATTGCATTCTAGGGTGCTTTGCCATTTCACTATTTTGTTTCGATAAAAACAGCTGGTCGTAATGACGTCACACCTATACAAAAAATTAACAATTGCGAAATACTTTTGAAGGTACGCAGGCACGTGATGTGTCGAATAAAAATGTGGTGGTTAAAGTGTTTCCATTACCCATTTAGAGAAATTGCGTATTAATAAATTGGCGACAGCCTGTATGCCCTCCCACCTATCCGTGTCATGCCTCAGGTAGCCCGCGAAAGCCAGCATGGATAGAATGCAATAATTTACTAATGTGTCATATAATAATTCTCATGTGCCAACGTATCGCCAAGGTCCGTGCCATGGTGAAACTTACCCTCCTGTAGATCTGAAATAATTGGATGTTGAAACTTACCAGCCAACCAGAAAAGCAAACCGATGCAGTTCAACCCGCCCCCCCCCCCAAAAAATGTAATTGTATTTTGCAAGCATTAGGCATTTAGAATGACATGTGGAGTGAAGGTTGTGGTTACATGATGACAACACGTGCCCCACGTACCTTCAAAAGTATTCGGCAATCATAATTTATTAGAAAAACTGTTTCCATCGTCATTTGTCGCAATTAAGTTCACAAACGAAAAATCCACCTGTAGAAAGGATAAAACTGTTGTCCATATTTAGAAAATGTCTCCAATCTTCCGTTTCCATTACACGTGATTTTTTGTTGTTGCCAATATTGCTTTTGTCGAATAAACCTGGGTCAATAGAAACCTGCCTACTGACTGACTTTAGTAACCGTGTTTACTTACATACTGTACCTGTACAACTACTACTGTCCTGTTCCCTTGGGTCCCATCATGATTGCCCTCTTTATTTAACTGAGACATTCTGTCCATGATAAGTAACAACGGAAAAACATTGACTTAAAACAGAATTTACTGAAGACATTCCATCATGTCAGAGTACATATTCTATTTTCAAATATTTTTTCCACAGATGGCAGCCAATGGACAGAACCAACCTTTTGCCCTGGGGTTCCCAGATCTTGACCTCAACAGTACCTCACCTTCCCCTCTGGAGAGAGCTCAGTGTGGGCTACACTTCATTGGCAAGACCCTGGAAAAAGTCCTCAAGGACCAAGAGAGTGACCTGAACCCAGATCACATATCAATGCACAACAACCTGAATGACTCTGTTACCATGGTGTGGAGGCTATCTGCCTGTCTGAAGATAACCATTGGGGGTGACTGCACCCAGAAGCCAGCCCACCCCGAGATGCCCAAGCCCCCCTTTCAGAGGAAGCGGTGGAGCATTACCCTGCTGGAGGAGTCACGGGACTTCCTGGTTTGGGTGGAGTCTGTGGATTACAGAATAGTGAATAGTGGAGTAGTGGATTCCAGAATACCATAGATTCTATAATCACTGAGTTATATTTTATTTATTATAATATTAATGTATTTGGTGAATTTAAGGTATTTATTCGTCTTAAATGCTATTTATTCCGATATATTTCATACAAATTTTATGGATGCTTTCTTTTAGTACAAAGTTTCAGCATATTACCAGCTCATGTCTATCTTGACTACAGCAACAGCATTTCTGTTTTCTTATAAAGCTGATTTGTATTGGAAGTTCTGCAATAATAATAATAATACCATTGCCAAACAGTGTCATGATGACATAGTTCTAATAGTTTGTGCTAAATTAAACTGTTTGCATACTTAGTGGACAGGCCTACACTGTGTTCCCTTCCCATGTGACAGTCATTAATCAAATTGCCATGAATGAACATTTGTCAGGACCTTAATATATTTTCTAATTACAAGACAGATTCTGTTTTCACAGCTTTCAGGATGATTAATTGTTTAGCTCTGGCCATGTTTCCCAAGTGGATAATTTAAAGGCATGAGAATTATTATATCTGCAGAGGGCTACTGTGCATCCCAAATGGCACTCTATATAGGGGCGGCAGGTAGCCTAGTGGGCAGGCAGGTAGACAAGTGGTTGGGCCAGTAACTGAAAGGTTGCTAGATCGAATCCCCGAGCTGACAAGGTAAAAATCTGTCGTTCTGCCCCTGAACAAGGCAGTTAACCCACTGTTCCTAGGCCGTCATTGTAAATAAGAATGTGTTCTTAACTGACTTGCCTAGTTAAATAAAATAAAAATATACCTGCACCCTACATAGTGTATAAATTACAACCACTGAAAGCCCCTTCTTCAAATGAAGCGAGATGCTTCAAGCTCATCAAACACTTCTGAAGTTGATGTGATACTGTCCAAGTTTCTTATCTGCCACGTTGTGAAAAACTAAAAGCTGTTTTCATTTTGTCATACTGTATATTAAAATATGCCAATTCTAGTTGATACAGCTCTGACCCCCGATAAACATCCAATATATAGAATGCTTTCATAGTGTGAAATACATAAACTTATTTAATAAGTCACTTTATTAAATAACCAGTCAGTCAATATCCATGCACGACAACACACAAAAGTAAAGACACATCTGTTATCATATTCAATAGTAAGGACTAAACAACTGATATCAACCTTCAGTATATCGTCAGGCTTTAAATACAGACCTTTATAACATGGGTCGTGTTCATTTTGCACCAAACAAAAGAAAACAGACTCAAACATTTTTAAACATTTTCTGTTGCGTGCCCTAATGAACATGACCATAATGTGGAACAACGGCAGCATGAGGTGAATCCTAACTGGTCTAATGAGCGAATGAGACCTGATGATCATCACTGATGAAGTTATGAAGCTATGCACTTATGAAGTGTAAATAATATAGCTATATCACATACAGTATCTGTCCATTGTTGTGAGGTTACGATAGTGTTCTTCAGAGCCATATGTAGAGACTGTTACTCACATTACTTTATCAAAAGTTTCAACATGGCGTCTGTTATTGTCAGTCAAATCCCCTCTATACAGGGTTTGGTGGCTCCCATCTGTTAAGCACCGTATGGTGTCAGACGTTTCAAGGCCATTATGTCGACACAAGATGAAGGGGAATTCGGTCTTCCCACGGAGCATCAAGGTGTGTCTCTTGGCTCTTAGTTGGACCATTTCTTTACATTCTCGTAAGTCCCAGACAACCGTTATTAGTTTCTATACAGTCTCATAGGTCCCAGAGGACCTTTATTCATTTCTATACAGTCTCATAGGTCCCAGAGGACCGTTATCAGTTTCTATACAGTCTCATAGGTCCCAGAGGACCTTTATTCGTTTTTATACAGTCTCATAGGTCCCAGAGGACTGTTATTCATTTCTATACAGTCTCGTAGGTCCCAGAGGACCTTTATTCATTTCTATACAGTCTCGTAGGTCCCAGAGGACCGTTATCAGTTTCTATACAGTCTCATAGGTCCCAGAGGACTGTTATTCATTTCTATACAGTCTCGTAGGTCCCAGAGGACCTTTATTCATTTCTATACAGTCTCGTAGGTCCCAGAGGACCGTTATCAGTTTCTATACAGTCTCATAGGTCCCAGAGGACTGTTATTCATTTCTATACAGTCTCGTAGGTCCCAGAGGACCGTTATCAGTTTCTATACAGTCTCGTAGGTTCCAGAGGACCGTTATTAGTTTTTATACAGTCTCATAGGTCCCAGAGGACTGTTATTCATTTCTATACAGTCTCGTAGGTCCCAGAGGACCGTTATCAGTTTCTATACAGTCTCATAGGTCCCAGAGGACCGTTATTAGTTTCTATACAGTCTCGTAGGTACAAAACAATCATATAGGCAGGAGTTCAGGTGGACTTTCTCCATAACAGTATTTTGCTTGTGGATTTCTGTAGGTATTTTCATGTTGGACACTCTACAGGAGCAAAAAGAGAGGTTAAACACAACCATTAGAATGTTTTACATCAATCTCTCTTGCCATCTCTGCATGACAGGATGTGGGTAGGGTCAGGGAGTGATCAGAGACCTGGGCCCAGATTCACAAAACCTTAAGAATACATTTCTCATTAACTGCCATTTTTTTCAATAAAAGCTAGTTACATTGGTTGCCTAGCAACAAACATCTTAAGAAGCTTCATAAGAAAATCATTCAATCTTGTTAAAGAATTGCACTTAAACTATCTTATGAACTTATTTTTTTCTTAAGAAGCTTCTTACATTTTCACATAAGACGTGTTTTGTGAATCTGTTATCCTTGTTTGTTTCATGTAGACAACTCAACCTACCTGCGATGAAGTCCGACACTTGGCTAAACACAGCTCAAAGTGGTCCTCCACGGCTGTGAATAGGTTCTGGAAGCCATCTGCAGCTCTGTTCAGGAAACTCTCTAGAAGAGGTTGCTGAGAAGGAGAGAATATGAGAAAGAAAGAGAGGGGTAGAGGTGCAACAGTCAGATCAAAATCGGGTACTTCTCACATGGATTAGTCATAACACAACCACTGCAAAAGGTTCAGATGAAAACAACGTAAAGTTAAAGATGCCAGGGTAAGAGAGAGATCTGACTCCATCGACTGAAAAGCCATGCACCCAAAAGATGTACATGCAAAAGATGCAAATTCTCATTTGGAACAAAACATTTTGCTGTTGGATGCAGCTCAACAACAGTGCCACAGCTTGAATACCTTATCAGGCTGGAGGCAGCAGGACACACAGTGCTCGTAGATGTTGCAGCAGCCATTGGCCAGACAGCTTTTACAAATGTACTGTCTTGAGCTGGGGGCATTGACATTACAGCAGCCATTTACCAGCAGATCATTTCTGTCACACACATAACCTGTGGGGACATTCACATGTACAATGGATTAGTGACTTGAATATTGAAGTGGTATTTTATAATACCTCAATGATAGGGGCTTTTCTCACATCATCTTTCCTTAAAACCCATTGGGGAAGAAGGACAGGGGGAGGGACCTTAGGCATTCTTCTCAAATACGGTTGAAAAGGGGGTGAGGAGATTGTGAGGAATCACAGAGAAAACAGTTGGAGAAAGAGGCGTTATTTCCTAAGGGATAACAAGTGAGTGAATGAGTCCAGTTAGGTTCATAACTCACCCAGTTCATCTGTGAGCAGCGTTTTGCCCTGAATGGAGTTCCGGCACTGAGTGATCTGCCTGCTACTGTTGCCCAGGCTGAACCTGACTTTCCATGGGATCCGGTGATCCGGGTCCCTGGCCTCCAACAGGTTGCGATCCCGTATGGTTCTCTCCTCCTGCATAACACATCACAACATATATCTCACACACACATCTTGTATAGCCAAAAGTCAAGACCTTGCTGCATGACAGATAGATAATCAGGTGTGGTTTGACAAACTAGTTTAGCCTAGAGCTGGACCTCATATCAATCAAATGTATTTATAAATCTGTGTTCTGTGGACTAAATATAAACCTGAGATGTCAAGAGTTTAAATACCTGTTTCAGGGTGCTGGTTAGGAAGTAGATCAAAGACAGTCCAAACACCACACCTAGCACCCAACGTTTTCTCAGTAACCTTCTTAGCACCATGGCATGACGTTATTGGGAGATCCCTGATTGGATTGCAGTAATGCTAACTAGATAATGTTAGCTGGATAAACCATATGGTAGCTAGACACTTCTGGTTCAACTGGGGTGTCTGGTTATGATTGGCAGTTTAGAAATCACGTTCAATAACTAAGAACTTCGTTTGGTCAACACCACAACCTAACCCATTTTGCTGGCTAGCTAGCAATGCTAGGCAATAAACCATGGTATCTAACGTTAGCTAGCTATCTGTATACAAATACGCTGTAGAGAAGGACCACAGCTGTGCTAGGTAGGTAGCTACAAAGTAACGTACATATTCGCAAGCCGTTTTGGATAAAGACTGCTTTGTTAGACTGCGTCGCTGGAAACAAGCTAACGATGCTAGGCTAACTACTCACCCAGCTAGCTAGACTGACAGTTAACATTAGCTAGCTAACGTTACCTGCCGTGAGATGTATTAGCTAGAGTTAGCTGGCTATAACTCTACAAAACATCCCCTACTGACAAATAACACATATTGTTGACGTTGCCTTCAGATACATGACCGAGAAAGCTTAGAAAATAAACAACGTTTTCCCATGAAATCTGACGTCCACCATCAAAACAATTACCTATCACGGATGTGTGGTGGGAAAGTGAACGCTGATTGGCCGAGAGGAAATTTCAGTGACGTCATACAGGAAAAACATCGTCGTGAGCCAGGCCAGGCAAGCCGCAGGGGTGTGTAGGCAAAATAACTACAAGGGAATGAGAATAATAAACAGAACGATGATTCAGGTGAGACCACCAATTCCCGTGGACAAATATTAATTAAGAATCATGCATATAAATCATGCAATAGAGAAACCAGTAAACCATTGTACTGTACATGTAAATGGTGGCGTGATGGTGCGACTGCCAACCATCATAGCTAGTTAGCGTTAGCTATCTGCGGTTAGCTAATTGTTGCTATAAAGTCTATCCAACCATCGATACTCTCCTTGCGGCGTTGTACTGTATTCACTTATTGCAGTCTGTGTGTCTGTCTGCACCCCACCATAGCCCTGGATCACTCGGGGATGAACTGGATGTGCCATGCAGAGAAGACACAGCAGCAACACGGATGGCATGCCCTTTGAAAGGTTTGAGTTCACGTCCTAGGACACAGGCATTTGCAGGTTCATCATCACAACCTGAAATTGTGCACTAAAGAGGATTAAATATATATATATATAACTGGTTAACTTCAGGAGCCAAATCCATTGAAAGGCAATGCAAGAAATAGACAATAGACGACAGTCTTTGAACCGTCAAAAGATGCAGCTGATCCTCTCTCTGCTCTCCAGGAGCCGTAGCCAAACCCTTGGATCAGAAAGCAGCCTGGATGAAGGAGGTGTGTTTGACTGCCTGAAACCCGACTCGCCCACCTCCCCCCAGCAGCTCTTCTCCGGCCTGGTTGGGGTCGGGGTTCCCTCGGGATCTGGTGTGCCCTCCGCAAACTTTCAGGCGGCTGGCCTTGTTCTGGGGACTCCTCCAGACGTCTTCATCCAGATGACTGCCTCCTCCAGGGAGGAAGGGGGGCCACACCGCTCTGAGTGTGGGCCCTACCTCCCCCGCCCGCCCCCGCACCATCATCACAACCACCACCACTTCCACCAGCCTCTACAGCACCGTACATCCGGAGAGAGGCATGGGAGCAGGGAGGAGGCTTCGGAGGACCCCTCTACACCGGCTCCGGCCTTGTCGGAGCTGAAGCCTGTGGTCACCTGGCTACAGAGGGGGTTCCCGTTCATCCTGATCCTCCTGGCTAAAGTGTGTTTTCAGCACAAGCTCGGTAAGACTGGTTTTAGATCGCAATAAAAAAAAGTAGAATAAGGAACATTTGGAAACTTTGGACGTGTCAGATACTGTGTGTGACTGACTGGTAACTCTTCTGTTTCTCTCTGGTAGGTATTGCTGTGTGTGTTGGGATGGCCAGCACGTTTGCCTTCGCCAATTCATCATTCAAGCACCAGGTGTCACTACGGGTAATTTTCACCTTTTGTTCAACTTTGATATGAGCGCATAACTCTTATACTTTTTATAAAAATGTGAGCTCATTATTTGAGTGTTATCGAGTCTATGTAAATAGCTAGCTCGAGAGAAAGTGAGAATATGCGTACATTAGTGATTAGTAAAGTATTTGATTATTTACTATTTGTTTGTCGGTGCATATCAGGAGGAGAGGTCTGTGGTAGTAGCTCTCTGGATGATCATGTTCCTATCTGGAAACATAGTGTATCTCTACTACACATTCAGTGCTGAGGAGCTGTACAACAGGTAGGGTAAAACCATGTCTTGTGGTTCTTTCTTATGGTATTGCACTGAAAACACTACAATGCACTGAAAACCTTACATTGTCAACCATCCAATATTTAGGCCTTATGGTTTACAGTTGGCTGACATTGACATTTACCTCTTTGATATTATTTTCTTTCTCATCGATCTGTATACTGTATGACTGTGGTAATTTATTCATTCAGTTTTGTCCTTTTTGTTGTTGTAATATGATTTTCATTGTCTTTAGGCATATGTTACCATGTGCCTTCTTGTCCTGTGAGTATTGATTTTCGTTTATCATTTCACCTGTTTTCACATTTTGTTTTGTCCTCAACATTTTTAGTCGTGTTGTTAATTTTTGTTAATGTCTTCAGTTGATCCATGAAAGTCTCCCTTGTAACCATTAGAGACCAGACATAAGATATCACATCCATCCATGATCAAACCTCAACCTGTAAAGTACTGAAGTCTGTCTCATCTCTGCCCCCCCCCCCCCCCCCAATCAGTCTGATGTTTGCAAAGCCCAACATAAACAGCTTTGACTTCTTTGATCTAATCTGGGCGGTGGGGATCACCGACTTTGTTCTCAAGTACTTTACCATCGGGCTGAAGTGCTTCATCCTGTTTCTACCCAAGATCCTCCTGGCCTTCAAATCCAGGGTAAGAGCCTGTGTTAGTGTGTTTTTATATTCATAAAAGTTTTTACTGTTATCCTCAGGGTCACAGCTTGTGTGTGTTTTATAGTCATTAAAGTTTCCCTCGTGTCCTTGGGGTCACAGTGTGGGAGTGTGTGTATTGATGTCTTATCCACATGACAGTTTTGCTTATAACCTGTGGTCACAGAAAGAGTGTGTGTCTGTGATTGTGTATCTGTATGTGTTCTATCAGTGTGCAGGTTTTGCACCTGGGGCTCACAGTATGTTTTGACCAGTGATTTATACATACACTAGATGACTGATAGGGGGTGCTGTGTCGAAGCCACCATGCCTCCATATTGGCATTCCTATACTGTTGTAAAAAATATTCTGGAATCTATAGAAATGCATTTATTAATGTCTATTTGTTTTTGCCATATTTATTCTGTTACAGACACCTTAATGCATACTTTTAAATTACATGTGAGCTAAACATATATTTTTAAAATATATAAAAATGTTTGCTTAAACTATATATTTTTGAGATTACTAATGCCACTGGCCCCACTACAACAACACATATTTAAATGCATGTCATTTTGTCCATGAAACATTTAATTGAAATACTGTAGAATTCCATTAATTCCTATGGACAGCTGCTCCTACTGGGGAGTGCCAAAATCGCTGACCGGTGGCTTCAAAGCCTCTCATTGGCCAATACATAAAATCTGGGTTTATATACATCATTGGTTTTGACTCGGCTAATAAACAGGCCGATCAGAGAGTTAGGCTGCTGCCACTGAGCTCATTCATCCTGGGGGACTGTAGGGGTGCGGTCATCACTCCCTGGGGCTGGACCATTACTGTGGTGTGTGTGTGTGCTCCCACTACCCCTCACTTTCGGCTGCTGGGGAAGCCCGCGCCACGCAATCACTAAACCGACCGACCTACCAACCCCCACCTCAGCCACCATCCTCAGCCTTCCTGCCCCCCCCCCCCTTACAGAAAAAGACAGGCCAGACTCATGTACATTGATTTATTATTTTATTTAGTTTGCTCTACTGTTTCTTCAACATTGCTCCTTGGCTGGCTACATTTTTGGCACTGTCAGTACACTCCACTCCAGGGAAATGTATTTTCTAGTATCCATGCATCCACCTGAAGCAAGATTTAATGAAAACATGTTTTTAGCAGCTGAGGGGGATAACTCATAACAGTGGCGTACCCTAACTGCTGGTTAGGTTTTGATTGGTAGTCTGAGAGGTCAGCGTCACTAATGAAAAAAACCCAGCAGGAAGTCCCAGAATGCGTTGGAACTGCTGCCGTGGCTCAAAGTTTCTGGCTGGTGTCCAGTTTTTGTTTGACACATCCAGTGTGTGTGTGTGTGGGGGGGGGGGGGGACAACAATGAGGAAAGATGAATTTCCTGCTTGCGGAGGTCTCCCACCCTCAGTCTCTCTGCTACAGGGGTTCCAACCCAGAGTGATTAATCTCTGTCAGGTGATATCCACATAACCATTATACATATTGTGATGCCACTGGGAATCCATTTCCTGTTCGTGTTGGCCTTCTGTTTTTGAACCCCCCCACTCCTCCTACACACACAGCAACAACAGGAACTTTTTATTTTTGAAGAGTACTGTCGCCTTGTCCTCCTAACTTCCCCTGTGGCATCCATTGGAGAGCGAGGAGGAGTGGCCTCTTAAAGAAAAGATGGCTGCCCCCACAGGTTGACTTGCCTAGGGCTATACTGTGTGGGTAGCAGGTGAAGAGAGCCAAGTGGCTGCCAGTTTCTCTTGCAGTGTGGGGAAATTGCCTTCACTGCTGTCAAGCTGCAGCCTGCAGAGCCCTTGCCGGTGGCCATGCTTAGGCTGGAGCTTGTTGCTTGCAGTGTGCTGCTCCTCAACAGATAGGACTAGAGCTAGCCTTATATGTGCTGTTTTTTGTCCGTTTACTTAACTTAAAGAAAAACTGACTCTATATTGAGGGAATATACACTTGTCTTTGAAGATTAAAATTAGTTTGTGATGAAACCTCAGTTTTTTTCTGTATTTCTCTTTTTCACACCATCTCAAACCACCCATCAACCACAGATATTGTTCAGATGAAACATAAAACATGTATTACATGCATTTCCAATGTCTTATCAGTGTCCTCCTTGTGTGTGTATGTCGCAGGGTAAGTTCTACCTGGTGATAGAGGAGCTGAGTCAGTTGTTCAGGGCCTTAGTGCCCATCCAGCTGTGGTACAAGTACATCATGGGAGAGGACCCGTCCACCAGCTACTTCCTAGGAGCCATGCTCATTATCAGCTACAGCCTCTGCAAGGTAACGTAGCGCTAATAAAACTCCCCCACAGCCTCTACAAGGTAACGTAGTGCTAATAAAACTCACCCACAGCCTCTACAAGGTAACGTAGTGCTAATAAAACTCACCCACAGCCTCTACAAGGTAACATAGCGCTAATATAACTCAGCCACAGCCTCTACAAGGTAACATAGCGCTAATATAACTCACCCACAGCCTCTACAAGGTAACATAGCGCTAATATAACTCACCCACAGCCTCTACGAGGTAACGTAGAGCTAATATAACTCACCCACAGCCTCTACGAGGTAACGTAGTGCCAATATAACTCAGCCACAGCCTCTACAAGGTAACGTAGTGCCAATATAACTCACCCACAGCCTCTACAAGGTAACGTAGCGCTAATATAACTCACACTCAGCCTCTACGAGGTAACGTAGTGCCAATATAACTCAGCCACAGCCTCTACAAGGTAACGTAGTGCCAATATAACTCACCCACAGCCTCTACAAGGTAACGTAGCGCTAATATAACTCACACTCAGCCTCTACGAGGTAACGTAGTGCTAATATAACTCACACTCAGCCTCTACGAGGTAACGTAGTGCTAATATAACTCACACTCAGCCTCTACGAGGTAACGTAGTGCCAATATAACTCACCCACAGCCTCTACAAGGTAACGTAGCGCTAATATAACTCACACTCAGCCTCTACGAGGTAACGTAGTGCCAATATAACTCACTCACAGCCTCTACAAGGTAACGTAGCGCTAATATAACTCACACTCAGCCTCTACGAGGTAACGTAGTGCCAATATAACTCACCCACAGCCTCTACAAGGTAACGTAGCGCTAATATAACTCACCCACAGACTCTACAAGGTAACGTAGTGCCAATATAACTCACTCACAGCCTCTACAAGGTAACGTAGCGCTAATATAACTCACCCACAGCCTCTACAAGGTAACGTAGCGCTAATATAACTCACCCACAGACTCTACGAGGTAACGTAGCGCTAATATAACTCAGCCACAGCCTCTACAAGGTAACGTAGCGCTAATATAACTCACCCACAGACTCTACGAGGTAACGTAGTGCCAATATAACTCACTCACAGCCTCTACAAGGTAACGTAGCGCTAATATAACTCACCCACAGCCTCTACAAGGTAACGTAGTGCCAATATAACTCACTCACAGCCTCTACAAGGTAACGTAGCGCTAATATAACTCACACTCAGCCTCTACGAGGTAACGTAGTGCCAATATAACTCACTCACAGCCTCTACAAGGTAACGTAGCGCTAATATAACTCACCCACAGCCTCTACGAGGTAACGTAGTGCTAATATAACTCACACTCAGCCTCTACGAGGTAACGTAGTGCTAATATAACTCACACTCAGCCTCTACGAGGTAACGTAGTGCTAATATAACTCACACTCAGCCTCTACGAGGTAACGTAGTGCCAATATAACTCACCCACAGCCTCTGCAAGGTAACGTAGTGCTAATATAACTCACACACAGCCTCTACGAGGTAACCGTAGTGCCAATATAACTCACCCACAGCCTCTGCAAGGTAACGTAGCGCTAATATAACTCACACTCAGCCTCTACGAGGTAAAGTAGCACTAATATAACTCACTCCTTTATATGTATGTGGTGGTAGTTATATTCAACTCTGTATATTCAATGGTTGTTGGTATTGTGATTGCTAAATGTGGGTGGGTGGGTGGGTGGGGGTAGTGTATGTGCAAGAAATGCATGATAAATAGGCTAAAGCATGAAGACATCATGGGTGGCTACAGCTTTCAAAGTATTATGGGTTGAGATGAGACACTGGAGAAATTGAGTCAGAGTTGTTCATAGATGTGTGTCCTCAGAAGATTGCAAAATGGGACAGGACACTGCACCTCACTGAGTGGTTAAAGAATAGAACATTTAATTCAGCTAAGAATAGGAAAGGAACCAAAATACACTGCTCAAAAAAATAAAGGGAACACTTAAACAACACAATGTAACTCCAAGTCAATCACACTTCTGTGAAATCAAACTGTCCACTTAGGAAGCAACACTGATTGACAATAAATTTCACATGCTGTTGTGCAAATGGAATAGACAAAAGGTGGAAATTATAGGCAATTAGCAAGACACCCCCAAAAAAGGAGTGATTCTGCAGGTGGTGATCACAGACCACTTCTCAGTTCCTATGCTTCCTGGCTGATGTTTTGGTCACTTTTGAATGCTGGCGGTGCTCTCACTCTAGTGGTAGCATGAGACGGAGTCTACAACCCACACAAGTGGCTCAGGTAGTGCAGTTCATCCAGGATGGCCCATCAATGCGAGCTGTGGCAAAAAGGTTTGCTGTGTCTGTCAGCGTAGTGTCCAGAGCATGGAGGCGCTACCAGGAGACAGGCCAGTGGCACATTTGTGGCCTGCTGGAGGTCATTTTGCAGGGCGCTGGCAGTGCACCTCCTTGCACAAAGGCGGAGGTAGCGGTCCTGCTGCTGGGTTGTTGCCCTCCTACGGCCTCCTCCACGTCTCCTGATGTACTGGCCTGTCTCCTGGTAGCGCCTCCATGCTCTGGACACTACGCTGACAGACACAGCAAACCTTTTTGCCACAGCTCGCATTGATGTGCCATCCTGGATGAACTGCACTACCTGAGCCACTTGTGTGGGTTGTAGACTCCGTCTCATGCTACCACTAGAGTGAGAGCTCCGCCAGCATTCAAAAGTGACCAAAACATCAGCCAGGAAGTATAGGAACTGAGAAGTGGTATGTGGTCACCACCTGCAGAATCACTCCTTTTTTGGGGGTGTCTTGATAATTGCCTATAATTTCCACCTTTTGTCTATTCCATTTGCACAACAGCATGTGAAATTTATTGTCAATCAGTGTTGCTTCCTAAGTAGACAGTTTGATTTCACAGAAGTGTGATTGACTTGGAGTTACATTGTGTTGTTTAAGTGTTCCCTTTATTTTTTTGAGCAGTGTATATTGACCTAGTAGAGAATTGTGTTAGTTAGAAAGAACGTCATAAGTTAGAATTTTGTAATGTTTTCAGGATAAAATTCAGTGGTCACCAACCCTGTTCCTGGAAAGCTGGAGGTGCAGGCTTTTGTTCCATCCCTGCACTAATGCACCCGATTCTAGAGCCTTAACTGTTTGTGTTTATCTTTCAGTCGTTTGACCTCTGTGGACGAGTATCAGCCATACGCAAGGCCATGGCAATTCTCTGCAGTTCTCAGGTGAGAAATTATTACTTTTTGTAAATACAAGTATCTGGGTCAATTCTCAGCCCACTTCACTATCCTATAACCATTGAAGTAATATTTCTAGCAAAAGTAGTACACCTTCAACTGTCAACTGGTTGTGCCTGATCTTGCACTCTGAGTTATATTACTACATATGCATTATTAGAACGCACAACATATACACTGAGTTGACACTGTATGGAATGGGAAGGTAAACATTTTTAAAAAATATATGATTTAGTAATTTAGTAGACGCTCTTATCCAGAGCGACGTACAGGAGCAATTAGGGTTTAAGTGCATTGGTCAAAGGGCACATCGACCGATTTTTCACCTATTCGGCTCGGGGATTCGAACCAGCAAACTTTTGGTTACCAGCAGCCTTTCGGTTAACCGCTAGCCTACCTGCCTTTGTCTCTTTGTGACCACCTACTTGCTGCTCTATCACCCATAGAGTTATGGTGTGAGAGCCAGCAGCCAGCAGTGCAGTGAAGCCGGGGACGTGTGTGCTATTTGTCAGGGCGACTTCAGAGACCCCATCGTTCTTCTCTGTCAGGTGAGGGGACATATATGAACCCATGGCCCTGGCTCTAGCTACTATCATCACTAGTATGTTATTCACTGCTAAGAGTTCCATGTTACATTTGTGTCAGGTTGTAATTTTTTACCAACAGCTTATTGTGTGATATTGTGGGCAATCTGTGGTGTAGACAGTAAGTAGAGTAGTGTCATGTCATGGGTGAAGGAGTGCATGTAACGGTAAACTTAATTTTGTCTGTCTGTCTCCCCTCTAGCATGTGTTCTGTGAGGAGTGCCTGTGTCTGTGGTTCGACCGTGAGCGAACGTGCCCCCTGTGTCGATCTGCGGTCATAGAGACGCTGCACTGCTGGAAAGACGGCACCACCTCTGCCCACGTCCAGATCTACTAGTGATTGATGGCCAGATGCCCACCAGACACTGGGGGGCACTATGGAGTCCAATTTAGTATGCCATTAATGTATCAAGTTAGTTACTATACCTTCTCTACACCGCTGCCACTATCCCTATCACACTGCTTGTCTAAGTTTGGCTTCAGCCATGTCTTGCAAAGAAATAGAATATTAACTTATCTCAGTGTGACCCAGCACCGTGTGGTATGGGTTAGTATTCTGGCAAAGGATACCTATAGTAGTATCTCAGTACAACAATTACTTGTTTGCTCATGTATTTAGTTTTATTTAGTTACTTATGCATTTCACCTGATTTCTAGTGTAGATTCAGCTTATGTTTAATGACATTATTTAAAATACAAAAACTTTCTAGAAAAAGTCACAGGTTCTGTTGTCTTTCATTGTGTTTCAGACTTTCCAATTAAACCATGATTTATGCAGTATTGTTCAACATTTATTGAATATTTTATGTTGTCACGATATTACTCATTGCATAATGATAGTATGAATGCATTTTTACTTTTCAAACTTGTATTATCTAGATTGAGCACAGAATTCACAATGTAATACATATTTAAATAGCATGTAAAGAACACATTCTTTATAAAAGACACAGATTCAGCGCTGCAAATTGAAAACTACAGTTTTTGTGATATATAAAAACAGCTTATGACTGTAAACATAAATAGCATGCCCTTATATTTGCACATGATTTCTTGCACGGTTTCATTAACATTATCTGCATGAACACTGCTACAAAATGCTGAGCCCCCAAGACCATTTCAAAAGTTCCAAAAATTGTAACAGTTGATGTATTCCCCTCTTCAGTCATCAATATTTGATACAGCCCACAGCATTATTCACCTAATAAAAATAAACAACTATAGAAACAAAAAAACGGTAGGGGAAAAAATCGTATCAAAATTGATTTTCATCTGTAGTGATGGTAGAGTCTAGACTTTACATGGTCTATAATTATTACAGAAGCTTATCTAACAAGTACAGTGCAATTGTTCCACTGAGCACCATTTCAAGAATGGCCATCACAAGAGACAATGCGCCTAAAAATAGGCTGCACACATTCTTACATGTATGTTTTTGCATACCAATAGGATATTTCAGTTAGGTAATTGACATCGTATATAGTGCATCGACAATTCAAGTGTAAATTCAACAACGTATGACAGTTACGTGGGCAATATAAGTACGTGTTTCCTTTGGTAACCGTCAGGGGAGAATGACATCACCGTTCCTTACTCGGAAGAACCGCCAGACATTGAGAGTGATGATACAAGTTACGTCAATTCATATCTGATTACAAATGAATTCAAAGCAATGAGTCAAATGATCTAATAAATGGGGAAAAAGCGCACTGAGAAATGTATTCACGCAGTACTGTATCTTAGACCCACATGTCCTAAAGTATTATTTGAATTGAAAATGTTACTCAATCTCTGTGACATAATGTTATGTCACCTGAATTCAGAAGCACAACATTTTCCTTAGCCAACATAAAGTACAAAGAATATATGTCCTTTTGATTTTGATCAGATTCCTTATTTTTCAAATCCCTGTTCCTAACAGTCTTGCTGCATGTGTGGCATGTTCATCATGACGACATGTCAGTGTGCACGCTGGACCTCGGCGCTCTGTGGCAGGCTGACTGGCTGGCATCCATTTTCTCAGTGCAAATATTCTGACAGCTTTCTCTCCTCTTCGGGATCATCTAAAATGGATAAATAAATAAAAATGTTAGTGCATAATAAACTTTTAGATATTTAGATTTTTGTTCATAGTCTTTGAATAGTCCAACATAGTTTTGCTTATGAATAACTAAATTATACATATTCAAATTGTAAATAAACTACATCTTACACCAACTATAGTTACATATTTATAACCGCAATTTACCTGCTGAACATTGTTGGGGAAAGTTGACAATCAACCGTCTATACTCGCAACCAAGTTTGTTTGCGTTACTCATATGCTGCGTTCAAAACAACTCGAAACTGGGAACTCGGAAACCTCCGACTTCAGACTTCAGTGCGTTCAAAACAACTGGGAACTCGGACAAAAACTCCGACTGGGAAAAATAATTTTGAACGGTCATTCAACTCGGAACTCGGGAACTCGGGCCTCTTTCTAATGCTCCGATTTTCGACCAGAAGATTACCGACGTCATGATTTGACCTCGTATTTTTCCGAGTTCCCAGTTGTTTTGAACGTAGCAATAGTGATGACGCGTACCTGTGAAGCTTACCTGTTGCTGGTTTTGCCTTTGCAGTGTCTTGCACCTACAGGTGTCGCTTTCTGATAAAGAGCATGAGGACTGTGATTTGTATTGCTGTGCATACAAAGCGTTTAAAGTGGACTTTTCTATTCAACTCCAGTTTATCGTAATATCTGTTGTCTCGAGAGCCAACCGTCCAGTTTTTATCCATCTCGTCCCCGATCCTCCGTAGGCGGGAGGCGAGCGACTGGGTCCCGGAGCATGGTGAGGGTCCTTGGGCACAGATAATCGAGTCACCGGGTAGAGGCAGAGGCTGGTCTATCGGGAGCCAGCACATGTTCTCAAAAAATCTATGTATATTTATTATCTGTCCCTGTCCCCTCCTCTTATCCACTCATCGGTAATATGATCCTCTTTACTGTACGGATCAGATCTGGACTGTGTTGTTTCTCTCTCTCTCTTTCTTATATTATTCATGATTAAAGAGTCACATGGTGTGAGGGGTTTACATCATATTCTCCCAAAAGAGAGAGGTAATCATTAACTCTTAAAAACCCGTCGTCTCATTTTATCCGCGGAGGCTTTTGTTTGATATAATGGTCAAAGAGAGGTCTAGTTGAATAATCATAGGATTTAAAATAATAAGTATAATACATTTGAGAGTACTGTACCTAGAAAGTACACAATCGGGATCATAAACCGTTTTCTTTAATAATTGTGCATTTTCATTTAAACTTTATTCATTGTACGCGTTATTCTTTGTTGAAATTAAAATATGAAACAATCCACTATTACAGACCCTGCGCCCATAATAAACTATGAGGAATTACATTTTGCGGAACTAATCTGATAGCAAAGTCTCTAGTCGGACAGGTTTTGGTACAGGACCTTACTGTTTTTTGTTTTGAGATGGGCAAAAATGTTAACAAAAATGTTAACCCTACCGCTTTGTTATTTTGTCTAAAAATAACAAGTTAAAGAAATATGTTGTTGTAACAATGGTAGAAAAATATGGCAGCGTATATACAGAGCGTTTGAAGCAAGAACTGACAAGCAACATACCCGCACATTGACTCGGTACCGGTACCCCTGTATATAGCCTCGTTATTGGTATTTTATTGTGTTACTTTTTTCCTTCCGTTTTTATATAGACTTTTGCAAATAATTTCTTACTTACTTTTAAAAACAGTTCTGCATTGTTGGTTAAGGGCTTGTACAGCCGTGGCCAAAAGTTTTGAGAATGACACAAATATTAATTTTCACAAAGTATGCTGCCTCAGTTTGTATGATGGCAATTTGCATATACTCCAGAATGGTATGAAGAGTGATCAGATGAATTGCAATTAATTGCAAAGTCTCTCTTTGCCATGCAAATGAACTGAATCCCCCAAAACCATTTCCACTGCATTTCAGCCCTGCCACAAAAGGACCAGCTGACATCATGTCAGTGATTCTCTCGTTAACACAGGTGTGAGTGTTGACGAGGACAAGGCTGGAGATCACTCTGTCATGCTGATTGAGTTCGAAATAACAGACTGGAATCTTCAAAAGGAGGGTGGTGCTTGGAATCATTGTTCTTCCTCTCAACCATGGTTACCTGCAAGGAAACACGTGCCGTCATCATTGCTTTGCACAAAAGGGCTTCACAGGCAAGGATATTGCTGCCAGTAAGATTGCACCTAAATCAACCATTTATCGGATCATCAAGAACTTCAAGGAGAGCGGTTCAATTGCTGTGAAGAAGGCTTCAGGGCGCCCAAGAAAGTCCAGCAAGCGCCAGGACCGTCTCCTAAAGTTGATTCAGCTGCGGGATCGGGGCACCACCAGCACAGAGCTTGCTCAGGAATGTCAGCAGGTAGGTGTGAGTGCATCTGCACGCACAGTGAGGCGAAGACTTTTGGAGGATGGCCTGGTGTCAAAAAGGGCAGCAAAGAAGCCACTTCTCTCCAGGAAAAACATCAGGGACAGACTGATATTCTCCAAAAGGTACAGGGATTGGACTGCTGAGGACTGGGGTAAAGTCATTTTCTCTGATGAATCCCCTTTCCGATTGTTTGGGGCATTCGGAAAAAAGCTTGTCCAGAGAAGACAAGGTGGGCGCTACCATCAGTCCTGTGTCATGCCAACAGTAAAACATACTGAGACCATTCATGTGTGGGGTTGCTTCTCAGCCAAGGGAGTGGGCTCACTCACATTTTTGCCTAAGAACACAGCCATGAATAAAGAATGGTACCAACACATCCTCCGAGAGCAACTTTTCCCAACCATCCAGGAACAGTTTGGTGATGGACAATGCCTTTTCCAGCATGATGGAGCACCTTGCCATAAGGCAAAAGTGATAACTAATTGGCTCGGGGAACAAAACATCGATATTTTGGGTCCATGGCCAGGAAACTCCCCAGACCTTAATCCCATTGAGAACTTGTGGTCAATCCTCAAGAGGCGGGTGGACAAACAAAAACCCACAAATTCTGACAAACTCCAAGCATTGATTATGCAAGAATGGGCTGCCATCAGTCAGGATGTGGCCCAGAAGTTAATTGACAGCATGCCAGGGCGGATTACAGAGGTCTTGAAAAAGAAGGGTCAACACTGCAAATATTGACTCTTTGCATCAACGTCATGTAATTGTCAATAAAAGCCTTTGACAATTATGAAATGCTTGTAATTATACTTCAGTATTCCACAGTAACATCTGACAAAAATATCTAAAGACACTGAAGCAGAAAACTTTGTGGAAAATAATATTTGTGTCATTCTCAAAACTTTTGGCCACGACTTGTATTCGGTGCATGTGACAAATACAATTTGATTTCATATAAACGCCGAGCAACCGAACTCCAATGGTGACTCTCTTGGCCAACCAAGTCGGGAGGACTCTAAAAATATATTTTTTTGTGAAAACGTAAGTGGACCAGAAAGAAGACAGAAGCATGTGTCATCTGCAACTTTACAGGGGAGCAGTGAATGAGAAGAGGACCAACCACAATGTATCGATAGGCCGAGGGCTTGCTAGGTGGAAGGACCAGTCCCTTGTTGGAGAGGATTCAAGAGGAGAGGATACGAAGGAAGAGTCAATACTACAGTGTGAAAGTTAACAAAACAAATTGGTGGATCAATTCATTCAAGACCTGGTAAGATGATGTTGATGATGATCATGACAAGCCTACCAGTAGAGGTAGCCTACCTACCACTTCATTAAGTGGAACTTAATTTCATTGCTGATTTACTTATTTTTTGCAGAATGAGATAAATTACATTCCCTTCTTTGACGTTGAGTCGCCCTATGAGTTAGCTCTGAATATCTTTCAATATCTCAGATGGACAGAGTTGGGATGATGTGCTCAGGTAAACTAAGATCATGATCAGATCTGTCAGTCGTATAGAACTCAGAGACTACTCTGTTTTCACTTGAAGCATAAGTAGACCTGAACAGACCGTACACTGTTTTGTGCAACCCTAATGTGACGTAGGCCCTAGTAAGTGATGATGACCACTATCCAACATGTCCCCTTTAATGTCCTCTCCAGGTCAGCAAGATGTGTAGTATAAGTACACCGTTCTACTTTGTTGTACCTAGTGATGATCACTCAATATGCTTCCACAGGTGAGCAAGGCGTCGGCCGTCCTGGCGGAGGACGATGTGCTGTCATTTAGGATGTGTCTGAAGGATAGTTATCACCACGGTACCACTGTCTCTGACTCCCCCTGTTGGAAGAACACACTACGAGACTGCAGGAACTCTGAGAACACTGTGCACTCCAACTGGGAGGTAGGGGACAGCTTGGCTTGATAGGGTTGTGTGTGTCTGACTGCTTGGCTATGTGTGTGGCACTTTAACTCAATGCATTTTTTTAGATAACACTTCATCTGAGTTTGCCCTTAAACCTGTGTAACGATACAGTATTAACTTAAACCTGTGTAACTATACAATATTAATTTAAACATGTGTAACTATACAGTATTAATTGTAGTAATAACATTGTAATTGCATAGGGACGCCGATAAACAACATTTCGACTTGCATGTCTTCCTACTCCTAGAATCGTGTTGGCTCAATCAGCTAACTGCAGTACGACCTTTGAGAAGGTGCTGTGTGACGTCAGTTCCTGTGACAGCTATGTTGTTGCCGATGTAAGATATACAGTATATTACCTGTTTTCAGTGTCAGAAGGGGCATGCAGCTGTGTTGATCAGCACATTTCCAGCCCACTGAAGGGAGATCAATAGACATTGAGCTGCTGTTTTGACTCAATAGACATTGAGCTGCTGTTTTGACTCAATAGACATTGAGCTGCTGTTTTGACTCAATAGACATTGAGCTGCTGTTTTGACTCAATAGACATTGAGCTGCTGTTTTGACTCAATAGACATTGAGCTGCTGTTTTGACTCAATAGACATTGAGCTGCTGTTTTGACTCAATAGACATCGAGCTGCTGTTTTGACTCAATAGACATTGAGCTGCTGTTTTGACTCAATAGACATTGAGCTGCTGTTTTGACTCTGTACTAAAAGAGACCACCACTTGTCTTTTAACTCCTTTTTTTTCATGTTCTTTTAATTCAACCTGTTGTGAAAACACAACAGACTTCAGCCTCTATGTTATGTCCCTTACAGCTACGGATTCTCACATGAAGTAAGCTACTTAAATTCGACTGGGCCCGGTGTACAGTAGGATGATAGTGTGACTTGAGCTGCTCAAATGAGTCTGTTAAATGTTGTTTCAGGAGGCTGGGGCCCACAGGTGGTGGTCTGATTAAATTCTCCTCTGGCGCTGGTGAACTCTGGCTGGGTCCCAAAAGGCACTCTATTCCCTACATACAGAGACAGAGGGCTGCCTGCTGCAGCAAATTGTATTCACCCAGAATATCATTTCTTCCCCCTCAGGAGACTGAAAATATTTAGCATAGGCCCTTGGATCCTCAAAAAGTTTTACAGCTACACCATCGAGAGCATCTTTACTGGCTGCATCACTGCTTGGTATGGTAAATGCACCACCCTTGACCACAAGTGCTACAGAGGGTGATGCTGACAGCCTAGCACATCGCTGGGGCCAAGTTCCGTGCCATCCAGCACCTCTATATCAGGCGGTGCCAGAGGAAGGCTCGAAGAATTGCCAAAGACTCCAGCCACAGACTGCTAAATAGTCAATTAATGGTACCCAAACTATCTGCACTGACTCTATCTACGCACACTCAGTGAACTATATATATACACCATATATACAATCACCCACACACACTACATTGACACTCCCACCCAAAACCCAAACCCACACACAGTCACATACAGTACCAGTCAAAAGTTTGGACACACCTACTCATTGAAAGGGTTTTCTTTATTTTTGCTATTTTATACATTGTAGAATAATAGTGAAGACATAAAAACTATGAAATAACACATATGGAATCATGTAGTAACCAAAAAGTGTTAAACAAATATATTTTATATTTGAGATTCTTCAAAGTGGCCACCCTTTGCCATGATGACAGCTTTGCATACTCTTGGTATTCTCTCAACCAGCTTCATGAGGTAGTCACCTGGAATGAATTTCAATTAACAATTGCGCCTTGTTAAACATAATTTGCTGCTGCGCCCCTGTTGTTTATTTTACTCTTATTATTATCTATCCTGATGCCTAGTTACTTTACCCTGCCTTAATGTACATGTCTACCTCAAATACCTCATACACATGCACATTGATCTGGTACTTGTACTCCCTGTATATAGCTTCACATTGATCTGGTACTGGTACTCCCTGTATATAGCTCCACATTGATCTGGTACTGGTACTCCCTGTATATAGCTCCACATTGATCTGGTACTCCCTGTATATAGCTCCACATTGATCTGGTACTCCCTATATATAGCTCCACATTGATCTGGTACTGGTACTCCCTGTATATAGCTCCACATTGATCTGGTACTGGTACTCCCTGTATATAGCTCCACATTGATCTGGTACTGGTACTCCCTGTATATAGCTCCACATTGATCTGCTACTGATACTTCCTGTATAAAGCTCCACATTGATCTGGTACTGATACTTCCTGTATATAGCTCCACATTGATCTGGTACTCCCTGTATATAGCTCCACATTGATCTGGTACTGATACTTCCTGTATATAGCTCCACATTGATCTGGTACTCCCTGTATATATCTCCACATTGATCTGGTACTGGTACTTCCTGTATATAGCTCCACATTGATCTGGTACTGGTACTCCCTGTATATAGCTCCACATTGATCTGGTACTGGTACTCCCTGTATATAGCTCCACATTGATCTGCTACTGATACTTCCTGTATAAAGCTCCACATTGATCTGGTACTGATACTTCCTGTATATAGCTCCACATTGATCTGGTACTCCCTGTATATAGCTCCACATTGATCTGGTACTGATACTCTCTGTATATAGCTCCACATTGATCTGGTACTGGTACTCCCTGTATATAGCTCCACATTGATCTGCTACTGGTACTTCCTGTATATAGCTCCACATTGATCTGGTACTGGTACTCCCTGTATATAGCTCCACATTGATCTGGTACTGGTACTCCCTGTATATAGCTCCACATTGATCTGCTACTGGTACTCCCTGTATATAGCTCCACATTGATCTGCTACTGATACTTCCTGTATAAAGCTCCACATTGATCTGGTACTGATACTTCCTGTATATAGCTCCACATTGATCTGGTACTGATACTTCCTGTATATAGCTCCACATTGATCTGGTACTGATACTCTCTGTATATAGCTCCACATTGATCTGGTACTGATACTTCCTGTATATAGCTCCACATTGATCTGGTACTTGTACTCCCTGTATATAGCTTCACATTGATCTGGTACTGGTACTCCCTGTATATAGCTCCACATTGATCTGGTACTGGTACTCCCTGTATATAGCTCCACATTGATCTGGTACTGGTACTCCCTGTATATAGCTCCACATTGATCTGGTACTCCCTGTATATAGCTCCACATTGATCTGGTACTCCCTATATATAGCTCCACATTGATCTGGTACTGGTACTCCCTGTATATAGCTCCACATTGATCTGGTACTGGTACTCCCTGTATATAGCTCCACATTGATCTGGTACTGGTACTCCCTGTATATAGCTCCACATTGATCTGCTACTGATACTTCCTGTATAAAGCTCCACATTGATCTGGTACTGATACTTCCTGTATATAGCTCCACATTGATCTGGTACTGATACTTCCTGTATATAGCTCCACATTGATCTGGTACTGATACTCTCTGTATATAGCTCCACATTGATCTGGTACTGATACTTCCTGTATATAGCTCCACATTGATCTGGTACTCCCTGTATATAGCTCCACATTGATCTGGTACTGGTACTCCATGTATATAGCTCCACATTGATCTGGTACTGGTACTCCCTATATATAGCTCCACGTTGATCTGCTACTGGTACTCCCTGTATATAGCTCCACATTGATCTGGTACTGGTACTCCCTGTATATAGCTCCACATTGATCTGCTACTGGTACTCCCTGTATATAGCTCCACATTGATCTGGCACTGGTACTCCCTGTATATAGCTCCACATTGATCTGGTACTGGTACTCCCTGTATATAGCTCCACATTGATCTGCTACTGATACTTCCTGTATAAAGCTCCACATTGATCTGGTACTGATACTTCCTGTATATAGCTCCACATTGATCTGGTACTGATACTCTCTGTATATAGCTCCACATTGATCTGGTACTGATACTTCCTGTATATAGCTCCACATTGATCTGGTACTCCCTGTATATAGCTCCACGTTGATCTGGTACTCCCTGTATATAGCTCCACATTGATCTGGTACTGGTACTCCCTATATATAGCTCCACGTTGATCTGCTACTGATACTTCCTGTATATAGCTCCACATTGATCTGGTACTGATACTTCCTGTATATAGCTCCACATTGATCTGGTACTGGTACTCCCTGTATATAGCTCCACATTGATCTGGTACTGGTACTCCCTGTATATAGCTCCACATTGATCTGGTACTCCCTGTATATAGCTCCACATTGATCTGGTACTGGTACTCCCTGTATATAGCTCCACATTGATCTGGTACTCCCTGTATATAGCTCCACATTGATCTGGTACTCCCTGTATATAGCTCCACATTGATCTGGTACTGATACTTCCTGTATATATCTCCACATTGATCTGGTACTGATACTTCCTGTATATAGCTCCACATTGATCTGGTACTGATACTTCCTGTATATATCTCCACATTGATCTGGTACTGATACTTCCTGTATATAGCTCCACATTGATCTGGTACTGGTACTTCCTGTATATAGCTCCACATTGATCTGGTACTGGTACTCCCTGTTCATAGCTCCGTTCTTCTTTATTTTATTCCTTGTGTTACTATTTTATTATTTTGAAACTCTGCATCTTTGGGAAGGGCTCGTAAGCAAGCATTTCACGGTAAAGTCTACACTAGTTGTATTCGGCGTATGTGGACAAATAACATTTGACTTAATTCGATTTGGGTCACTGAATTTTCTAAGATACTATGCATCACTATGAGATCCTTGTATAACCAGGGTTTTTAGCTGACATTTTTTCCCCCGATGGTTTTTCGAGGCAAACTGATCAAATATTTCTCTCACTTTCATACAGTATCTTGTAGATGCACTGAGGAAGCAGAACTGCAGGTTTTGCTCTGATCTTGCCTAAAATTGATACATAAAACTTTTCATGGCTTGGAAGAGGGAAAGGCATGAATTTCTCCTGTTGATTCTTGGCTGAAGGACGATGCACTAATTATGTTGAGTGTTGTTACCTTCCTGACAAACCCTGAGATATCAGATGGAGTGTTTTAGCCTCCTTTCTCCCTCTGTCTGTCTGTCTGTCTGTCTGTCTGTCTGTCTGTCTGTCTGTCTGTCTGTCTGTCTGTCTGTCTGTCTGTCCCATTTCCTCATGCTGGGAGACCGATGCTCAGTGAAGTGGGTGGTGCAGTAGCTAGCTGAAGTGGTATAAGTGATTGTAGCATGTACATTGGGGAGTTGAAGCTAGCTATCTTACCATCTTGTTTGTGCCACAGTGTCATTGGTAGCAAACTAGCTGAACGGGTTTATCTGGCAGCCCTTTGGTGCTACTCTCTGTGGTTATCTCTGTCTGCAGTTCTCTCCAACAGCCCAACCCAGCACCAGTCCTGACCCACATCCAGGTTCCAGCACCGTAAAGGAGCTGTGTCCGTCTGAGGCAGCCCAGGGCAGCTGGTGCTGGGGTGGACCTGGGGTAGCTTGTCTCATGGCTCTTCTCATGCCGACTGTGAGGAACTCAGCTGCCACCTCACTCACTCTGCATGTCTCCAATTGACTAAGCTGCAAATGGGAAACTTGGGAAGCATTTGGTGTTTCTATGCATGTGCACAGAGAGGACTGTCTAAAGCTAGGATGAGCTAGCTATATCTGCTTAGAGCTACTGTAGGCCATAACTGATACCTGCCTGGTCCTCTTGAGCAGTATACATCAATGCTTCGTAAAAAGTGACTGTTTTAGGCTTCTATTCACTATGTCGCGAATCTCTTTAATGTTAATATAATCCCTCGTGTTGTGTAACGTTGTTTTCTGTCCCCCGAGGTACACGTCAGGGGATGTGATACTGTGGGACACCCTCCACTAGGACTCTGCAGCCTCCTTCCTGAGGCCCCCTTCCTACGGTCCAGCCCCCTTGACTGCAGACCTCAGCCCCAGACCTCACATCAGTCACGTCTGGTGTGGCTTCCTATGGCTATGGTGAGTGGGAGTCCTCAACTCTCCAGTCAACTTAATGGCTATTCCACTGGCTAGCCTTTTCTGGGAATTGTACAGAAAACGTTTTGCTTTCACAAGACTTGAAAATAACAGTTTCAGGGTGCGATTAGCAAGACACACATTCCACATTAGCGAGCTAGCTGGGCAAAAGGTTCCACGTGACTCGTGCTGCTGCATCTTGTACTCTGGTCTTGGATCTTGGACCTGCTACTCATGCAAGTCCCGGATTAGTTTCAGCCAGAGTTTGTTTGTGTTTCACACATGATTTGCAGCACAGATCAGGGTTCCAGATCCCTGGGAGGGTCCACACCCTGGCTCTGAGCCTGGAGAGCCCCACCTTAGGTACTGCTGCTGGGCTAGACGTCCGGCTGGACCAGCCTGATGACGGGCTACTGGAGGACCCTCTGCCAGGCCACGCTTCCCAAACCTGTGAGTCTCTCTCTCAATTCAATTTCAATTCAAAGGGCTTTATTGGCATGGGAAACATATGATTACATTGTCTCTCTTTCTCTCTCTCACTCTCTCACTCTTTCTTTCTCTCGGTCTGTCTCTTTCTCTCTCTCTCTCTCTCTCTCTCTCTCTCAGCTTGATCATTTTAAAGAGGATTATGATAGAATCCCCTGATGCAATGATAGGGTGTCTACATTGATCCAGTCTGCTGTTGTGATTTCTCATATTTTAATTCCTCTATCTGTCACAGTCAATCCATTATGTACCATATTAGTTCAGTAGCAGTGCAACTGGACTTTTCATATGTGAGGTACTTTACTGTCACATGGAGTGAGAAGTCTAATCAGCAGGCTGAATAAAGTTCTAACTTTCATAACAGAGGCTCTGGTCACAGGAGGAGTCTATGGTCCTAGTGCCAGGGGCTGGGGGGAGAGGAGTGGACAGTGGCCCCCTGGTGGCCCTCTCTGCTGGGGAGACAGTGTACCTGCTGGCCCCTGAGGACCTGGAGCCCCGGGTGCTCCATACCGTCTACGGCCTCCCAATCACCTGTCTGGACGCCTCAGTGACACACGCTGCCCTGGGGGTCAAGAGCTGTGGCTGGGCCATGAACGATGGAGGCAAGGTAGGTGAATCAACATTGAATTGATTACAGTCTTTTGACAGGGTCGTATTCATTAGGGCATTCATTGAAACATGACAGACAATGAGGGTTTCTAATGAATACGACCCCGGTGTTGTTTTTGATCTACTGTACCTGGAGTTAGGAACAGGGTTACATTAAGGTAGGTATGCCAAAGCTAAGCACTAAGCAAATACTGAAGCCCAAACCATTATTTTTCTGAGTGCTCAACGCATTTGGACGGCTATAAATTGGCCACCCTTTAATGTTTGTTTTTTAATTATATAATTATAGGGCTGAATTGAAACCCGAAGTGAATAGCATCCTTATCGTCACCCCAAACCTGCATTTCTCTGAGTCTGAGTAGCAAAACACCCATCTGAGTCTGAGTAGCAATGCACTAATCTGAGTCTGAGTAGCAATGCACTAATCTGAGTCTGAGTAGCAATGCACTAATCTGAGTCTGAGTAGCAATGCACTAATCTGAGTCTGAGTAGCAATGCACTAATCTGAGTCTGAGTAGCAATGCACTAATCTGAGTCTGAGTAGCAATGCACTAATCTGAGTCTGAATAGCAATGCACTAATCTGAGTCTGAGTAGCAATGCACTAATCTGAATCTGAGTAGCAATGCACTAATCTGAGTCTGAGTAGCAATGCACTAATCTGAGTCTGAGTAGCAATGCACTAATCTGAGTCTGAGTAGCAATGCACTAATCTGAGTCTGAGTAGCAATGCACTAATCTGAGTCTGAGTAGCAATGCACTAATCTGAGTCTGAGTAGCAATGCACTAATCTGAGTCTGAGTAGCAATGCACTAATTTGAGTCTGAGTAGCAATGCACTAATCTGAGTCTGAGTAGCAATGCACTAATCTGAGTCTGAGTAGCAATGCACTAATCTGAGTCTGAGTAGCAATGCACTAATCTGAGTCTGAGTAGCAATGCACTAATCTGAGTCTGAATAGCAATGCACTAATCTGAGTCTGAGTAGCAATGCACTAATCTGAATCTGAGTAGCAATGCACTAATCTGAGTCTGAGTAGCAATGCACTAATCTGGGTCTGAGTAGCAAAACACCAATCTGAGTCTGAGTAGCAATGCACTAATCTGAGTCTGAGTAGCAATGCACTAATCTGAGTCTGAGTAGCAATGCACTAATCTGAGTCTGAGTAGCAATACACTAATCTGAGTCTGAGTAGCAATACACTAATCTGAGTGTGAGTCTGAGTAGCAATATACCCATCTGAGTCTATTAACAGTCTCTGGAACCCCAACAGGGAGGTGCACCCCAGTCTGGGGAATCTGAGACAGAAATGGGGCCAGTCGCTGGGGATTGTGGGTATAGAAATAGCTGAACTACTCCTACTGGGCCGTGTTCCTAATTACTGTAGTATTTAGTTTACTCTTTACTCTTGATCCACACACACATGCACACGCACACATACACCCACTGAACATGTTGAGTCTATTTCCCAATGTATCTGCTATTTGTATATACTGTATTATTGTGGTGTATCTAAGGGCCCTGCTCCTAACTGAGGCTGGTACCTTCATTTAGCCCTCTGCTAATTACATGAGACTGATTTCACAAGGCTTTTTCTTCGAGCAAAACGCAACAGTGAAGGTACAATGCTGCGTACAGAGCCCTCCACACACAGTACTACAATACGTTGAGTTCCCCACAGCTGTGAAGCGAGCTGTAGCCTATTGTGTGTTTGTGTTAATGAGTCTGTTGTTAAAGAATGGGAAACAATGTTGTGTATGTTATTGTGAATTTTCCAGTACATATCTGGCAATTATTTATTTCAGAAGTTGTCTGCAAAACAGTATGTGCTCTAGGTCATTGGACACCATTAGATATGCACCTGTCGGTTATTCTTCTAACTGTTATGGCCAACTATGGTTACACCTCCTGGGTCCTTTCCAGAACATGGGTGTCCCTTTCAGAAGAGTTAGCAAGATGACATGTATTGGTTATTCCTGTAGAGTGCCAAGGTCTGTTGCTATGGTCCTACATGCATTATACTATTTCTGTGACTACATGTTCCATGTCCTAATATCAAGGCAATATGATAACGGTGGCTAAATGCCAGAGGTGATGAGCCATTAAGAGGAGTTAGTATGAGTATAACGTAAGAAAGACAAATGTATAACACGTGTGTGCCAAGACTGGAAGGAGTTGTATTCATGAACCAGCTCGGCTTTTATGATGAAGTAATAAAAAGTCTATTTGAACTCACATGCTCCGGTATTTGTGAAATATGATTGACCAAATATTTCCACGACAATGTTTGCTACAGCTTTTGTTGTTGCCTAAAATTAATTTGTAGAATATTATACTGTACAGTGCATTCGGAAAGTATACAGACCCCTTGACTTTTTCCACATTTTGTTACGTTACAGCCTTATTCTAAAATTGATTAAATTGTTTTTTCCCCCCTCATCAATCTATACACAATACCCCATAATGACAAAGCAAAAACAGGTTTTTAAAAATGTTTGCTAATTTATAAAAAATGTAAAACTGAAATATCACATTTATGTAAGTATTCAGAACCAGAGCGTCGCTGCACAGCTATTTTCAGGTCTCTCCAGAGATCTTCCATCAGGTTCAAGTCCGGGCTCAGACACTTGTCCCGAAGGCACTCCTGCGTTGTCTTGGCTGTGTGCATAGGGTTGTTGTCCTGTACGAAGGTGAACCTTCACCCCAGTCTGAGGTCCGGAGCGCTCTGGAGCACATTTTTATCAAGGATCTCTCTGTACTTAGCTCAGTTCATCTTTCCCTCGATCCTGACTAGTCTCTCAGTCCCTGCCTGGTTTCCTCCAGACGTGACGCTTGGCATTCAGGCCAAAGAGTTTAATCTTGGTTTCATCAGACCAGAGAATCTTGTTTCTCATGGTCTGAGAGTCCTTTAAGTGTCTTTTGGCAAACTTCAAGCGGGCTGTTATGTGCCTTTTACTGAGGAGTGACTTCCGTCTGGACTCTCGACCATAAATGCCTGATTGGTGGATTGCTGCAGAGATGGTTGTCCTTCTGGATGGTTCTCCCATCTCCACAGAGGAACTCTGGAGCTCTGTCAGAGTGATCATTAGGTTCTTGGTCACCTCCCGATTTCTCAGTTTGGCGATGATGGTTCCAAACTTCTTCCATTTAAGAATGATGGAGGCCACTGTGTTCTTGGGTACCTTCAAGGCAGCAAACATTTTGCGGTGGACATTTTTTGGTACCCTTCCCCAGATCTGTGCCTTGACACAATACTGTCTCGGAGCTCTACGGACAATTCCTTCGACCTTATGGCTTGGTTTTTGCTCTGACGTGCACTGTCAACTGTGAGACCTTATATAGACAGGTGTGTGCCTTTCCAAATCATGTCAAATGAATTGAATTTACCACCGGTGGATTGCAATCAAATTGTGGAAACATCTCTATGATGATCAATGGAAACAGGATGCACCTGAGCTCCAATTTAAGGATCCAATTTGGGCTTTAGTTGTAAATCGGTGTCATGCATTTCAGTGTGTTTCAAGATAAATATTTGCAAGATGTAGTTTTGTGACAAAAACCCTGTTTGAAAAACCCACTTAGTTAAACACCTTCGTCTGTCTCTCTCTAAAAGTTGAATGTTTTGTTAGGCACAGATGCTGGTACTTAAGTAATTAGTCGAGTGACTAGGGACCGGACCTAAATGGAGCCTCTCTCTGTTGGTTAGACATTTCTTTGGCAGAGCTATCCCACTGACATCATTACAATGTTCTCATTCCTGATGATGTTATATTATCACTAAAGCGCCACATATTGGGCCGAGGAGAACATTTGAGGGATAACTTTGCTGCAGTGCTTCCTCTCAAGGTTACAGCTAAAGGATTTTTTTTAAATCTTGTAAAATCAAGAGAGATGTCATATACAATGGCAAGAAAAAGTATGTGAACCCTTTGGAAATACCTGGATCTGATCTAGGTCACAACAATAGACAAACACAGTCTGCTTAAACTAATAACACACAAACAATTATATGTTTTCATGTCTTTATTGAACACACCGTGTAAACATTCACAGTGCATGTTGGAAAAAGTATGTGAACCCTTGGATTTAATAACTGGTTGACCCTCACTTTGGCAGCAATAACCTCAACGTTTTCTGTAGTTGTGGATCAGACCTGCACAACTGTCAGGAGGAATTTTGGACCATTCCTCTTTACAAAACTGTTTCAGTTCAGCAATATTCTTGGGATGTCTGGTGTGAACCGCTCTCTTGGGGTCATGCCACAGCATCTCAATCGGGTTGGGCCACTCCAGAAAGGCGTATTTTCTTCTGTTGAAGCCATTCTGTTGTTGATTTACTTCTGTGTTTTGGGTCGTTGTCCTGTTGCATCACCCAACTTCTGTTGAGCTTCATTTGGCGGACAGATATTCCTCATATTCTCTTGCAAAATGTCTTGATAAACTTGGGAATTCATTTTTCCATCGATGATAGCAAGCTGTCCAGGCCCTGAGGCAGCAAAGCATCCCCAAACCATGATGCTCACTCGACCATACTTTACAGTTGGGATGAGGTTTTGATGTTGGTGTGCTGTACCTTTTTTCATCACACAAAGTGTTCTGTGTTCTTTCCAAACAACTCAACTGTAGTTTCATCTGTCCACAGAATATTATGCCAGTAGCGCTGTGGAACATCCATGTGCACTTTTGCAAACTTCAGACGTGCAGCAATGTTTTTTGTTGGTGTCGTGGTAATTTCCTGTATTACTAAATGAGGAGAGTTTACAAACCACACACAAGTCAGAGTTATATTTTAAACTCCATCTTTAATTATATGAGCTTCACCATAGCCCTTTGACTCTCAGATCAATTCAGTGTCTATAAATGAATTCTCTGAGAGTGCTTACAAAAGAATACTTAGTATCTTTTATAGCCAAGATACACCCCTCTCAACTCACATGACGAACCACAGATCTTAGGAACTTCACAAAGGGCCTTTTACTTGAGAGAGGAGTATCCCATAGCCAGATAGCATTAGCTATGAATTATCGTTCAGTTTGGTCTCTTAGACGAGATTCTACTTCTCGTTCTTGGTACTTCCTAGTACCAAAATGTTACCTCATCCAATGGCATATATCAATTGTCAATTCTAGATAGCCCCATCTCAAATACCTTCCCTCCTGGACAAGCTCACGGAGGGGAGTGAGCCTCTAGGTCATATACTAGGTCAAGATTCATGGAACATCAGAGGGGTAATACAATGGTTCCAGACACTGCCATACTCCTCCCCCCAATGGGAAAAGGAGGGAATGACTGGAGTACAGACATAGTGGAGCCCTTCACATGGTTTCACAGATATATTATATATCCCTTTCTGATATTCTGCCTATTACCAGACATGTAAAAGACAAGCCTGACCTCTCCCCTCTCTGGGCCCCAAGTGACTTTTCCCTAGAGGAGAAAGGAAAATGCAACTGCCAACAGTATAGTCCAAAAGAAGACATTCTAATGACAAGTATAAGGTAAATAAAACATCTTATTTATCTATGTTACCTAACTAATTCTGATTAAGCTACGACATTGGACAGCAATATCTTCTTCCGTGGTGTCCTCTCATGAACACCATTCTTGTTTAGTGTTTTACATATCGAAAAGATGTTAGCATGTTCCAGAGATTTCTGTAAGTCTTTAGCTGACACTAGGATTCTTCTTAACCTTATTGAGCATTCTGCGCTGTGCTCTTGCAGTCATCTTTGCAGGACGTCCACTCCTAGGGAGAGTAGCAACAGTGCTGAACTTTCTCCATTTATAGACAATTTGTCTTACTGTGGACTGATGAACATCAATGCTTTTAGAGATACTTTTGTAACCCTTTCTAGCTTAATGCAAGTCAACAATTCTTAATCTTAGGTCTTCTGAGATCTCTTTTGTTTGAGGCATGGTTCACATCAGGCAATGCTTCTTGTGAATAGCAAACTCAAATTTTGTGAATGTTTTTTACAGGGCAAGGCAGGTCTAACCAACATCTCTAATCTCATCTAAGTGATTGGACTCCAGGTCAGCTGACTCCTGACTCCAACTAACTTTTGGAGAAGTCATTAGCCGTGGGGTTCACATACTTTTTCCAACCTACACTGTGAATGTTTAAATGATGTATTCAATATAGACAAGACAAATATAATAATTTGTGTGTTATTAGTTTAAGCACACTATGTTTATCTATTGTTGTGACTTAGATGAAGATCAGATAACATTTGATGACCAATTTCTGCAGAAATCCAGGTAATTCCAAAGGTTTCACATACTTTTTCCTGCCACTGTAGCCTACCAGCTCCACAGGTCTTCAATCTGACTAGGCATACATGTTGATGTCTCACGTCCTGTCCAAAATACTGCCGCTTAGGCCTCTTTTTTCCATATGAATTATTCTAAGACAACACTACTGATTGGATAATATTTGATATGGTAGTGATCATGAATTAAATCGAGCATTGAGTTTTCGTTTGTTTCATCTCTCCACTATAGACCTAGCTAGCTCATCTTCTCTGAATTATGCCAATTCATGATTAGCACGTTTTCGCTTCACTAATTAAACTGAAGAATTACAGCTTTTAATCAGATTTAACAAGTCTATCGGTTTCATAGTGTTTCTGACAGCATGTTCCTTCTGCGAAGTGGGAAGTAAGAATTGCCAACATACTCTGAGGCAGAATGTGTTATGTGTTATTTCATGAGAAGACATATGCCTAATTAAAAGCTGTGAAAAGAATGGAGGTGGCATCCAGACGTTTTCTCTTCACACCGAGGAGTTGAGGCATCACTAGGACTTGTTGCTTTTCCAGCTACATGTTTTAGAGGTATTATGACATGAATGGTCTCTGCCTGCCTGCCTGCCTGCCTGCCTGCCTGCCTGCCTGCCTGCCTGCCTGCCTGCCTGCCTGCCTGCCTGCCTGCCTGCCTGCCTGCCTGCCTGCCTGCCTGCCTGCCTGCCTGCCTGCCTGCCTGCCTGCCTGCCTGCCTGCCTGCCTGCCTGCCTGCCTGCCTGCCTGCCTGCCTGCCTGCCTGCCTGCCTGCCTGCTCGCTCGCTCGCTCGCTCGCTCGCTCATGTGTACGGTATGTTGCTAAGTGTCTACATGTCTCGTGTATTTGTCTGTCTTATTCATGTCTTTGTCTATTGGCCTGTCTGTCTGGTGTCTGTGAGAGTCGTCCAGAGTCAGCTAAACGGTCAGTCTCCCTCTCCTCTGGACCTGCACCCTCCTACCCTTCCCCAGCCCAATTCCTCCCTTCCCTCTCTCCCCTCCCCAGCCAGTGGACTTGGGGGTCTAGACATCTGCTCAGTGCTCCTGTTACCCTGTACCCTGTACCCGCTGCCTCCATAGGTTACACACAACACATCCATGACATAGATTTGTTCAGTGAAAAGTGTGGCATGTTCCATTAGGATCCTTTCGTCGTTTAGGATCAATGGTCTGGATTAACTTCTGACAGTTGCTTTGAATGTGTGTCTTCAAACTCTGTGAGCTTGATATACTGTATTCATGCCAATGTTTGTTCACATTGGATCTATAAGTTAGTTCTACTTGTTTTTAAATGCATTAACCTACCTGACATCTGAAAGTCAAGTGTAAAAACAATGCAACATGAACTCAACTGACTGCATCATTTGACAATCATTTAGGGACATTCATCTTCATTTACTTAACAAAGGAACTCGTGAAGGGAGCGATTTAGGACAAATTATAGATGTATCATTTTATTTTTGTTCTAACTATCCCTCCAGGAATCCAGCAGCCACATTAACACGATGACGCTGCTGTAGCCAAAGCCACGAGGCCTTTCATCAAAGCATGCTGAGGTGCTCCCTAAACTGTTTCCATATTAGCGTCAAACTGCCTCTATACTCCCTTTCGCTGACAGCTCCTCCACATAATAGCTGGTTTGGGCTGCTTTTTAATCAAATCCCTTCCCCCCAAAACTGAGATGATTCATCGAAAAAAAGACAAGCAGACAGCCCCCTCTCATCCACTCCTGTCTCCTTCCCTCTCCTCTCCCCTCTCCTTCTCTCTCATCTCCCCTCTCTCCTCTCCTTCCCTCTCCTCTCTTCTCTATCCTCTCCACTCTCCTCTCCTCTCTTTCCATCTCCTCTCCCTCTCCTTCCCTCTCCCCTCTCCTTCCCTCTCCTCTCTCCTTCCTCTCATCCCCCCTCTGCTCTCTCCCTCCCTCTCCTCTCCTCCCCGCTCCCCTCTCCTTCCCTCTCTCCTCTCCTTCCCTCTCCTCTCTTCTCTATCCTCTCCACTCTCCTCTCCTCTCTTTCCATCTCCTCTCCCTCTCCTTCCCTCTCCCCTCTCCTTCCTCTCATCCCCCCTCTGCTCTCTCCCTCCATCTCCTCTCCTCCCCGCTCCCCTCTCCTTCCCTCTCCCCTCTGCTTCCCTCTCCCCTCCTTCCCTTTCCTCTCCTTCCCTCTCCCCTCTCTTCTCCTTCCCCCTCTCCTCTCCTTTCCTCCTAGGCCCCTTCCCGAATCCCATCAAGCTGTCATTTTAAAGTCCTGTGTTTGTGTGTGTGTTTGTGTGTGTGTTTGTGTGTGTGAGAGTGTATCCTGTGTATGTCCTGTGTGTGATTTTGGCTTGCTCCGCTTGGGGCTAGCTCACATTAAGGCTGCCTGGCCCAAATAGGAGACACAAAACAATTGGCATCTTCTCAAGCCTTACATCATGCTGCTTGCTCCCTCTCTCTCTCTCTCTCTCTCTCTCTCCTACACACTGTGTCTCTCTTCTCTTCCCCCCCTCTTCTCTTTTCTCTCATCCTTTGTTTAATGTCTTTATCTATCATTCCCCATTCTGTCTGAAGGTTGGCTAGTTTGTTTAGTGTTGTTTTGAAAAGAGAACCGCTCCAGCCACTAATTGACCAATTATAACACAGCCAGATTACATCATTTAAATAACATTTTAAAAGGCTTTTGTTATGGAGCTGGAGGGAACACAATTAATCATTCTCTTTGAATTAATATTGATATGCTTGTGGGTCAATGTCTTTCCTATCATATTCAAACCTTTTTGTTATTTAAGCTTTACAATACTGTATTCATAGCCCATTTTGCCAAGAAAATGTAGTGTTTATAATTACTGACAACCATTTTATTTAATTTAGATTCTGTTAATGTCGCTCCCTTAACAGCACAGAGATGAATTCCTGTGTAAAAGCGTAGGCAATGGAAAGTGTTGTGATGAGTCTCAGAGCTCAGACAGACAGAGACGGTGTGTGTGAGAGAAGAAAGTTGTGAGGATCAACGTCTGTCTTCACTGCTTCATGTCTCATGCTGCTGCTAGATGTAGAGTACACCATGAGGACGTTTTACACTCTGCTCAATCTGCTCAAATCCAGGTGTTATCTAACTCATGCTGCAGTGTCTGTAGCAACAGTATCCATTGCCAAATAAGTCTGTTTCTATGTGTTACCTCTGTTTATATTCTGGTGCAGAATAATTTTTAGTAGCCAGTGAAGGAGTCTAACCCTCTGTGTAGTATTGTGTACAGATCCAGATATACAGTCTATAGACAGGCCAGTCTGAGGTGTCTCTGGGAAACTCAGCAGGAGACTTCTCCTGTGTCAACCTAAGAGACAGCCCCCCTCACCTGATGGTGTGAGGAAACAAAGACAGGAGGTATGGGACCCAATGTGTCATTACACCTGCTGAGTGTACACACACACACAGACATACATACACACACACTGGCACATTATTTTGCCTGTCAGATTTTAGCACCACAGTAGTACCAGATTAGATCCAGTGGCTCCCTTGGGTACACCTGCTGGGCTCTAGTCAGAAACAAACCCGTTTATTACAACACAATATTCCTCAACACACAATCACAGCTGATGAGAGAGAGAGAGAGAGAGAGAGAGAGAGAGATCAACTAAATGTATTGAAAGTAGTCTACAAAGTAGTCTATGCATACCTGGCAGAATGATATCATGATTATTTGCATCAATCCAGTGGGTAGTTGTTTTGCAAACTATACTAGCACACGTGCTACAAAAACACAGCTAAACAACAGCCTCTTGCTGGAATTAAAGGATAACTACACCCAAAAATCCTAGACCTCAAAAGTGCTCTCCTGGTGTGTTTTAAGCATTATTGTGGACTTACAACCAATATAGTTGTTTTTCTATAATAAACAAAATCAGATTTTGAGAGCGAATACCTGAAAAAACAGGAGAAAACGGAAACCTGGAAAAACTAAACAGAGAAAACCTAAATGAAATCAGGCAGAAAAGAGGGAGCTACGTGGATCAGCAGAGTGTTATAGCCTGGGGGTATTTGTGAGGGAGACAACGGGAGACAGATGCTGGCAGCCTTCACACTGCAGTCCTGTGGCCTCGCCATTCAGCCGCTAAAACACACACACACACACACACACGCGCACTGCATCTGCAACCTGGCTCTCAGAATGGGGGAAAGAAAGACAGAAAAGGAGCCAATTTCATTTGCACTTGTCCCTGACAGCGGTGCAGGAGTTGGCAGGTAAAATAAATAAAAAAGTTTTGGGCAGAATCCTTACCAATCAAACTCCTGCCATGACTTTCCTACCAAATTCATCAGGCAATAAGTAGACAGACTAATGCAGACAAAGCCCAGACAACTCTATGTCTCGTTGTGAATAGCCAGTCTTTTAAAGGTGGAACCCCCAGCTCACCTGCAACAACAGCCAAAGTAGAAGACTTAACTTTGTCCCTCCGCCTTATGTAGTCTTGTATGTAGTCAGTCTCTGATGTAGTAGTCTTGTATGTAGTCAGTCTCTCTGATGTAGTAGTCTTGTATGTAGTCAGTCTCTGATGTAGTAGTGTTGTATGTAGTCAGTCTCTCTGATGTAGTAGTGTTGTATGTAGTCAGTCTCTGATGTAGTAGTGTTGTATGTAGTCAGTCTCTCTGATGTAGTAGTGTTGTATGTAGTCAGTTTCTGATGTAGTAGTCTTGTATGTAGTCAGTCTCTCTGATGTAGTAGTGTTGTATGTAGTCAGTCTCTCTGATGTAGTAGTGTTGTATGTAGTCAGTCTCTCTGATGTAGTAGTGTTGTATGTAGTCAGTATCTCTGATGTAGTAGTGTTGTATGTAGTCAGTCTCTGATGTAGTAGTGTTGTATGTAGTCAGTCTCTCTGATGTAGTAGTGTTGTATGTAGTCAGTCTCTCTGATGTAGTAGTGTTGTATGTAGTCAGTCTCTCTGATGTAGTAGTGTTGTATGTAGTCAGTCTCTCTGATGTAGTAGTCTTGTATGTAGTCAGTCTCTCTGATGTAGTAGTCTTGTATGTAGTCAGTCTCTCTGATGTAGTAGTGTTGTATGTAGTCAGTCTCTCTGATGTAGTAGTGTTGTATGTAGTCAGTCTCTCTGATGTAGTAGTGTTGTATGTAGTCAGTCTCTCTGATGTAGTAGTGTTGTATGTAGTCAGTCTCTCTGATGTAGTAGGTCTTGTATGTAGTCAGTCTCTCTGATGTAGTAGTCTTGTATGTAGTCAGTCTCTCTGATGTAGTAGTGTTGTATGTAGTCAGTCTCTCTGATGTAGTAGTGTTGTATGTAGTCAGTCTCTCTGATGTAGTAGTGTTGTATGTAGTCAGTCTCTCTGATGTTGTATGTAGTCAGTCTCTCTGATGTAGTAGTCTTGTATGTAGTCAGTCTCTCTGATGTAGTAGTCTTGTATGTAGTCAGTCTCTCTGATGTAGTAGTCTTGTATGTAGTCAGTCTCTCTGATGTAGTAGTCTTGTATGTAGTCAGTCTCTCTGATGTAGTAGTGTTGTATGTAGTCAGTCTCTCTGATGTAGTAGTCTTGTATGTAGTCAGTCTCTCTGATGTAGTAGTCTTGTATGTAGTCAGTCTCTCTGATGTAGTAGTCTTGTATGTAGTCAGTCTCTCTGATGTAGTAGTCTTGTATGTAGTCAGTCTCTCTGATGTAGTAGTCTTTTATGTAGTCAGTCTTCCTCTGATGTAGTAGTGTTGTATGTAGTCAGTCTCTCTGATGTAGTAGTCTTGTATGTAGTCAGTCTCTGATGTAGTAGTCTTGTATGTAGTCAGTCTCTCTGATGTAGTAGTCTTGTATGTAGTCAGTCTCTGATGTAGTAGTGTTGTATGTAGTCAGTCTCTGATGTAGTAGTCTTGTATGTAGTCAGTCTCTCTGATGTAGTAGTCTTGTATGTAGTCAGTCTCTGATGTAGTAGTCTTGTATGTAGTCAGTCTCTCTGATGTAGTAGTCTTGTATGTAGTCAGTCTCTCTGATGTAGTAGTCTTGTATGTAGTCAGTCTCTGATGTAGTAGTCTTGTATGTGGTCAGTCTCTCTGATGTAGTAGTCTTGTATGTAGTCAGTCTCTGATGTAGTAGTGTTGTATGTAGTCAGTCTCTGATGTAGTAGTCTTGTATGTAGTCAGTCTCTCTGATGTAGTAGTGTTGTATGTAGTCAGTCTCTCTGATGTAGAGTGTTGTAGTATCAGTCTCTCTGATGTAGTAGTGTTGTATGTAGTTCAGTCCTCTCTGATGTAGTAGTGTGGTATGTAGTCAGTCTCTCTGATGTAGTAGTCTTTGTATGTAGTCAGTCTCTCGATGTAGTAGTGTTGTATGTAGTCAGTCTCTGATGTAGTAGTCTTTGTATGTAGTCAGTCTCTGATGTAGTAGTGTTGTATGTAGTCAGTCTCTCTGATGTAGTAGTGCTTGTATGTAGTCAGTCTCTATGTAGTAGTCTTGTATGTAGTCAGTCTCTGATGTGTAGTGTCTTGTATGTAGTCAGTCTCTCTGATGTAGTAGTGTTTGTATGTAGTCAGTCTCTCTGATGTAGTAGTCTTGTATGTAGTCAGTCTCTGATGTAGTAGTCTTGTATGTAGTCAGTCTCTCTGATGTAGTAGTTTGTATGTAGTCAGTCTCTGATGTAGTTCGTGTGTATGTAGTCAGTCTCTCTGATGTAGTATGTTGTATGTGTCAGTCTCTCTGATGTAGTAGTGTTGTATGTAGTCAGTCTCTGATGTAGTAGTCTTGTATGTAGTCAGTCTCTCTGATGTAGTAGTCTTGTATGTAGTCAGTCTCTCTGATGAGGTAGTCTTGTATGTAGTCAGTCTCTCTGATGTAGTAGTCTTGTATGTAGTCAGTCTCTCTGATGTAGTAGTCTTTTATGTAGTCAGTCTCTGATGTAGTAGTGTTGTATGTAGTCAGTCTCTCTGATGTAGTAGTCTTGTATGTAGTCAGTCTCTCTGATGTCTGTTCTGGCTGTGGGGGGCTGGAGTCTGTTCTGGCTGTGTGGGGCTGGGAGTGGTAGGAAGAGGTGGGGATAAGCTGGCCGTGATGGTGTTAGAGATGTGGGTGGGAACGATGTATGAGGGGACTCGTATTATTTTCAGTCTCGGCGGTCGTCCTTGGCTCTCTGTGCGAGGAGCGCGCTCTTTCCTTTTTATTGTGTAGCCGGGGAGCTCGGATCTTTTCGCTAAAAGTGTCGCCCCGCCTTTTCCATAGCTCCTGTTGCCTCGTGCGACTTGTTTCGCGATTCTATGTGCCGAATATTATATGCACAATCGATCCAATCATCATATACAAATCCTATTATCTTTGGTCCTT